>NC_133372.1:2503699-2572341 GCF_049309525.1 Garra rufa | reverse complement strand
TGCTGTAAAACTTGAGCAACTGAACACAAACGCACACGTCAACACAGATACACTGAAAGGGGGCGTGTCCTGAGACGAGTCCCAGCTTGTGATTGGATGTCATATGATTGACGTGCTGACGTGGGCGTGATCCCTCAGGAAGTTTTAATGAATCGCTGTTGTGTTTGAGGTAAGAGAAATCGCGTTAACTTCATCATTTCACATTTTTTTAATGGTTAAATGTGTTTGTGTATTTATTTTTGTCAGCAGAATCGAGTGATTACTGTTTATAAAGAGCTGCGTTGTGTTTTTGTTCATTGAAGAGTGTAACTGCATCATTCTGACATGTTGGATTGTTACTTTGAGGTTTAGTGTTTATAATATATAAACAAAGTAAAAAAAGCCATCTCGGTGTAAACACACCGTAAAAAGGAGAATTGTATTTAAAATGTTAATTTTGTTTGTAAACTGTGGCTTTAATGTTTGACAATGGACACGTAGTCGGAAAAAACAACAGATTTGCATTTTAAGCTCATTACTCTGGAAGTCATTGGTTTGTTAAATGTCTTTGACTGTTGGGGTCATTTCTACAAAACAGACTGAGATTTTTCCTGTTAAACATTTACAGTAAGGTTAACATAGGGTTTTCTCAAGTTTTTGTTCTTAGGGACGAAAACATGAACACGTAACGTTAGTGGTTTTGCTGTTGGCTGAAAATGTATTCATTCACACAGAGAGTTCTGTCTTTTCTACTTTGTTTTACCAAGTAGCCCCTATCTATTTTTTTAGAAGTTGATTTTAGATATTAAAAGGCTTTTTTTGGTCAGTCTTTATCAGTCCTGATCAAATGTGAAACCCTGCTGCAGGTTTCCTGTTAAATGCTTTGTTTGCTTTGACTAGCCATTAAGTTTTTCTCAGTTGTCAGTATTATTAACTTGAGACTGAGATAACTGATTGCATGTATGCTACAGTTCAAAAGTTGGGTGAGAAATTAATATTTTTATTCTGCAGGGATGCTTTCAATTGACCAAAATGACAGTAAATGCATTTATATTGTTGCGAAACAATATTTCAAATGAATGCTGTTCTTTTTAACTTTCTATTGTTCAAAGAATTATAATAAAAATAAAATATATCACATTTTCCACAAAAATTTGATCATCAGAAATGTTCTGGTCAAATCAGTGTATTAGAATAATTTCTGAAGGATCATGTGACACTTAAGACTGAAGTAATTATGCTGAAATTTCAGCTTTGATCACAGGAATAAATTATATGTTGACATATATTCACATAGATAACAGCTATTTTAAATTGTAATAACTAACTTAACTGATTGCATGTATGCTACAGTTCAAATGTTGGGTGAGAAATTAATATTTTTATTCTGCAGGGACACATTAAATTGACCAAAATGACAGTAAAAGCATTTATATTGTTGCGAAACAATATTTCAAATGAACACTGTTCTTTTGAACTTTCTATTGATCAAAGAATCATAATAAAATTAAAATATATCACATTTTCCACAAAAAAAATGATAATCAGAAATGTTCTTAAGCAGAAAATCAGTGTATTAGAATAATTTCTGAAGGATCATGTGACACTTAAGACTGAAGTAATTATGCTGAAATTTCAGCTTTGATCACAGGAATAAATTATATGTCAACATATATTCACATTGAACTTTCTATTGATCAAAAAATCTAAACAAAAATATCACGTTTTCCACAAAAATTTGATAATCAGAAATGTTCTTGAGCATCAAATCAGCAGATTAGAATGATTTCTGAAAAGTCATGTGACACTAAAGACCGAAGTAGTGATGCTGAAAAATCAGTTTTGATCACTTTGATATCAACATACTGTATATTCGCATAGAAAACAGCTATTTTAAATAGTAATAATATTTCACTTTTTTTTTTTTTTTTTTTCTTCAAATACGTGCAGCCTTGGTGACTTTTTTTTAACTGACTTCATTTAAAAACATTCAAAAATCTTTTGAACGGAAGTGTTTTTTCAGTATTAGTCAAACAATTTGACACTCTTGATATTACTTAAAATGAGTTTTTAACAAATTCTGGCCTGTTTAGAGATCATTAAGGTCACAAAAATGCTTGACAGACAGTTACTGTGGCTTAATCTTGCTCACTTACCCATGTGTGATGGATAGCGTTGACATCAGTACATCAGAGTTGAGTCATCATCAAGATTAATTTGATGTTGAACAGAAGCTTGATCGACGTGATCGTTCACATCAGTCTGTAAATTTAGAGCGTCGACCGACAGAATTAGACAGCCGGTTTATTCTCTCTCTCTCTCTCTCTCTCAAACACACAATAGCGGATGAAAAGAACAGCTGAGCCTGTTACAAACTGCTGGCACCGCTTTAATGCTGTGTGTGTGTGTGTGTGTGTGTGTGTGTGTGTGTGTGTGTGTGTGTGTGTGTGTGTGTGTGTGTGTGTGTGTGTTGTTTTCATGTTTAGCTGGTTTAATGTCTGAATAATAGTTTTTAATGCTGTGTGTGCAGTCAGGTCACAGAGTGTGTGTGATGTGTTACAGATGTTGTGTAGATGTGTTTGTGTGTGTGACAGAGAGAGAGAGCAGTTGAATGTACTGGGTCTCTCTCAAAATCACCAGTTTCACCTTCTTTGTTCGTTCCACACTCAACCATCAGAGAGAGACACAGAATAAGGGCTTAAATGTAAGTAAAATAAGCTCTTGATTTGGATGGATAGTTAGTGGGTAACTCAGCTCTAGAATGAAGGAGGTTTTTACTCCTCGATGGCAGCTGAAGGGTGGAGGGTTCCAGGTTTTAAAGGACTTCATCATCATCATCCTCATCATCATCTGTCAATCTGGGTAGGTGCTCATTGTGGATCATCAGAGCAGGAGAATTTCCTCTGTAAGTTTGAGAAGTGATAGATGATGCACTTTTTAAAGGTGCCATAGAAAGGAAAACTGTGTTTACCTTGGCATAGTTAAATAATAACAGTTCAGTACATGGACATGACATACCATGAGTCTCAAACACCATCGTTTCCTCCTTCTTATATAAATCTAGTGTTTGCAAAAGACCACCGAAAAATAGGTCAATTCCAACATAACACCGACTGTTACAAAACTTTCCCAGGATTGTTAATAGTTACGCCTCCAACATTTGCATCGCCCAATCATCGGTAACGTCAGCACATTAGTAAAACAAGGCAATCCATTGAAGGGACACGGTTAGCTTAATGCTAGCGTTAGCCTGTTACATTGCAATACATAGGATTTGACTTACCACATAAACAGAGAGATAACTGCGCTGTTGATGGTGAATGATGGAGAAATAACTGCCTGATGATTTACAGATCCCAAGTTTCACTGAGAATCAGCTGAACTTGTGTGGTAAGAAGCACTCCCTCTGCATCATTACTTTACACAGAGGATCACTGTAATGAGACTAAAATGTCGGCGATTCAACAAACCACATATTAAAAGCGGCTAGAGCTCCTAATTAAAAATATATTTTTGTCAATGTTGCCAGCTATAGAGTTGAGCCGCTCTGTGAAACAGCCAATCGGAGCAGAGCTCATTAATATTCATGAAGCTTCCAAATAAGGCAAAAACAGAGCATTTCATTCTAGGGGCAAATCCTAGGGTTGTAAATGGACCTGTAAAACCGTTTCTGGAGATTTTTTTGCCCTTTCCTATGCCATATACCTTCTATGTAGATATCAGAGAACAATTTAAAATCTTCTCTCAATGCATTGCATTCTATGGCACCTTTAACCCTATGAAACCTCCACTGTCATATTTGATAAGCAAGGGCCTTAAAATGATCAACATGATCAATACTTTACTGTTAAACCTGTCACTCAATCTACTCCATGCCTTTTGCCATCTGATTAATAGTTTAGACTTTTTCAGCAAGTAAAATGCCTTTTAGTTTAATCGGACAAACATCCACCTTCAGCTTGTGCTTCATGTGTGTTTTTTGCTATGAAATCTTGATTTTCATCAAGTAAATGAAAGAATAAGTGTGATGTTGGTAGTAATATTTCAAGACGAACACTTACCAGACTGAAGCAATTTACCTTTACTTGATTATCTAGACATCATATTTTAGACAAATCATGTTAAAATGTGTGTCTCAATTATGATCATCACTTTTGAGGGAGATTTATTTGTTCATCTCTCAGTTGTATTGCATTGTATTATATGTTCTGATCATCAAACTAAGCATTTAAATATCATTTTGCTTAGACATATTATTGGAGATATAGAGTGACAACTGATATTTATATAATTTTATGTAAGTATCTGCTGTACTGTCATAAAAATTCATTACAAACATTTCATACAAAAATTTCATTTTACTTTTTGGCCATATAAATATTAACATTTGTACTAAATTGCACATTTTTGCTCAGTTTGAGTTTGAATATATATTTTTCTCTTCTATATTCTCACTATATCATATATGAGTCATAACAGCCTGATGTATCAGATATGATGCTCAACTTTTTTTCATTTTTTTTTTTCATGCAGATTTTTATTCTGACTTTTATTTCATGTGTCAGGCTTTACAGGGTTAAAAATGTGTTTGTGCCAGGTGTTAAAGTAATTTCAGCAAGTCCATATTTGTGACCCTGGACCACAAAACCAGTCTTAAGTAGCACAGGTATAGCAATAGCCAAAAATACACTGTATGTGTCAAAATTCTCAATTTTTTTTAATGCCAAAAATCATTAGGATATTAAGTGAAGATCATGTTCCATGAAGATATTTTGTTAATTTCTTGCCATGAATATATAAAAACTTTTGATTAGTAATATGCATTGCTAAGAACTTCATTTGGACCACTTTAAAGGTGATTTTCTCAGTATTTACATTTTTTTTTTTTTTTTTTTTTGCACCCTTCCAGATTTTCAAATATTGTCCTATCCTAACAAACCTACATTAATGGGAACCTTATTTATTTAGCTTTCAGATGACGTATAAATCTCACTTGAAAAAAAAAAAAAAAGACCCTTATGACTGGTTTTGTGGTCCAGGACCACATTTGTCTTATTTCTTGTGATAAAATTGTATGTCATAGTTGATTGGTCTTTATATCAGTCATCAGACACACTGATCTCTAAATGGGCATCAGCTTTTAGAAAATCCAGATCCAAATGCTGAATGCTGAAAGTTTCATAAATCTTTTCATAAGTGTGAAGTATGTTTGAATCTGACTGAAGCAGCACTAATTGTTCATTAATGAGCTAATTATTCAAATAAAAAAAGCTCAGGTCAGGTCATAGATGTTTTCTGTCTATTGTTTATATGTTTATTGCACAAAGTATTTTCTACACAACGTTTTTCCTTAGTCTGACACATTATAAAGCTAGATTTACACTTTTTATAGAGCTATAATTTAGACTTTTTATTGCCAGAAATATTTTAGGCATGTTGCTTTAAATAGTTATTTAACCAACCACACTCCTAAAAATAAAGGTGCTTCACGATGCCATAGAAGAACCTTTTTTTGTCTAAATGGTTCCATAAAGAACCTTTAACATCTTATGTTTCACAAAAGTTCTTTGTGGTGAAAGAAGGTTCTTCAAATTATAAAAAGCTAAGAAAGAGATGGTTCTTTAAAGAACCTTTGACTAAATAGTTTTATTAACCTTCCTGGACTAGTCTTACAGTGAATGATTCATCAGTGCATGTTATACACCAACGAGATGAGGAATAAACACAGTTATTCTGTGGTTAACACACCTGAAAACATTGCACAATATGTATTTGTCAGCTTTACATTACGTCAGATCTAGTTTTGCAAATATGGGCAGTGGTTTCATACTTTGGCGTGACTTTGAATTTGCCAACATCATGATGATAAAGTTGAGATGTTGCGCATTGTCAGACTTTAGCTCCGTGTGCAAAGGTCACACTTGTACTTTATGTCTAAGGAACATCTCCGAAGGCAGTTAAGAAATGTGAGCGACATCAAGACAATTATGATCTAAATTTGTCTTATTCTTCAGTCCCAGACCATGAACTACGTGGGTCAGCTGGCAGAGACGGTGTTTGTGACCGTGAAGGAGCTGTATCGCGGTCTGAATCCGGCCACGCTCACTGGAGGAATTGATGTCATCGTGGTTCGTCAGCCTGATGGAAGCTACCAGTGCTCTCCGTTTCACGTGCGCTTCGGGAAACTCGGAGTCCTGCGGTCCAAAGAGAAAGTGGTGAGGTGGATGTTTGTTAAACTGAAGTTACCTGCTGTCAGTTGCTAGTTAATAGTGTAAGCTGGTTGTCCTGGTCAGGTTGAGGAATCGGTTTGTTAAAGCTGTCGTGCTTGTCTGATACTATGTTCCTCTTTCTCAGAACTAAGTGACCTTAAACACCAGAGCATGGGTAGAACGTCTTGTTAGCAGAAAATAGTTATCAGGACATGCAAGTGTTTCAAAAATGTGTCAAAAACAGGGCTAGCACATTTTGTCAGAATGAAAATGACTACCTATTAAAAAAAAACATGGGAAACACATTTTGTTAGATAGTAGTGAGAGTGTTTTCATTTGACAGCAATAGCATTTCATTTAACTGATTTAAATTGAACTTGAAAAAATTAGTATTTTTCTATTTTATGTCAAATTTGTGATTCTGGACCACAAAACCAGTCTTAAGTAGCACGGGTATATTTGTAGCAATAGCCAAAAATACATTGCATTGGTCAAAATGATTGATTATTCTTTTATATCAAAAATCATTAGGATATTAATTAAAGATCATGTTGCATGAAAATATTTTGTTAATTTTTCTTACCATAAATGTATCAAAACCTAATTTTTGTAATATGAATTGCTAAGAAATTCATTTTGACAACTTTAAAGGCAATTTATTTTTCGCAGTATATTGATTTTTTTGCACCCTTAGATTCTAGATTTTCAAATAGTTGTTTCTAAGCCAAATATTGTCCTATCCTAACGAACCATACCTCAATAGAAAGTGTAATTATTATGCATGTAGATGATGTATAAATCTCAATAAATAAATAAAAGACTGGTTTTGTGGTCCAGGGTCGCATTTAATTAGTTTAGTTCATTTTATTTTAATGTTAATTTATTGGCAGTCATATTTTTTATTCAGCAGAAATTACATTTAACTTAAATTGTAAAATAATATTGCTAAATGAAAATGTGCATTGCATTACATTTGCAATAAAAGTTTAATTAAGTTTAATTAACTTGAATTGAATTATATTGCTGTTAAATAAAAATGAATGCCATTAAATGTTCTGTAAAATAAAAATAAATGAACTAAAGTTAAATAAAATTTCACTGCTGTTAAATGAAAATAGGTCATCATTAAATTAGCTGTAAAACAATAAGATTTGAAATAGTAAATTAGGTTTAATTAGGTTAAATGAAATGCAATTGCATTTAAATGAAAACTTGACTGCTGAAAAAAATATTTTTTTAGATAAATCTAATGTCAGTTATATTTTTATTCAGCAGCAATTACATTTCACTTAACTTGTAAAATAATATTGCTAAATGAAAATATGCATTGCATTAAATATGCTGTAAAATTAAATTACATTACATTAAATGAAGCTCCATTGGTGTTAAATGAAAATAAAGGATTGTCATACAAATGTTAGTAAAATAAAAACATATTAACTAATGTTAAATAAAATAAAATGTTAAATGAAAATAGGGCTGTCATTAAGGTTTAAAATGATAAATTCAATTTAAAGTTCATTTAATTAAGTTAAATGAAAACTTGACTTCTGAATAATAAACATATTTATCTTAGTTACCTTGTTAGCAGCAAGCCTGAAACATCCTGATACTCATTCAGCTCGTATAACTGCTTTATTCATCTCTTCACAGGTGGATATTGAGATCAATGGAGAGCCTGTGAGCCTGCATATGAAGCTGGGAGACAATGGAGAGGCGTTTTTCGTGGAGGAGAATGAGGATTTTGAGGTCTGTCCAGACAAATGTGAGTTTTCTAATCTCTCATGTAATGTTCTGTTTTTGTTCTCACGATATTCTCTCTGTGTTCATCTCAGACCAGGGTTCCCGCTCATCTCTGCACCTCTCCGATCCCCACCGATGTCCCAGAGTTGTCTGAGGTGACCGAGTCTCCCTCCAGCGTCACGTCCTCCTCTAGCCGCCGCAAAAAACGGCGCAGGAAACGTGCGCGTTCGGACATGCATCTGCATGAGGAGGCCAGTTCCTCCTCAGACGAGAAAGAAAGTCTAGATCAGGACGCCCTCAAGGACGAGTCGCTTTTGGCCGCAAGGTTAGAGGTTTACTAAAGTTATTGTACAATTACTTTTTGAGAAATTGGCCAAAACAAAGTAAGATTGTTGGCTGCTTATTTCATGAAGCTCTAGCTCTAGATCACGTTACAACTTTTGCACTACTACTGGTAATAATTTTTGCATTGCAGCATTGCACCAAACCTGTTGAAACATAACTCTGCATATAAACTAAATATTTAAGGATGCCTCCAGCTGTAAGTAACAGTTAGAATAGTGACTCAGTTGCATTATTAAACTTGTGTTTTTCCTGACAGACTTTAATCCTTTACACTTGTTTACGTTTTAAGCAAGAGAATATTATGTTAATAAGTTACATTTTAGCAACACTTTTTCATGCACCTGTCAAGTTTGAGATTTTGGGCTTTTTGATGTTTCATAAAGTGTTTTTTTTTCAGACTAGTGGAGAGAAAACACCCAAAAGACACTGTTAAGTGTTTCTTTCATAGCACTTTATCTATTTGTGTCAATAGATTTCAATTACAATCCCTATTTTTAAAGGCCGTTTTCTCAAAATGATTTTTTTCTCCTACACTGAGCCATAAACCTCCACTTCAATAGCACTTACTCACTAAACTTTAAAGTTTCTGTCTATATCCTGAAGGTTTTTACAAAGGGATGTGTTTATATATGATTTGCTTGACTTTATACAACATTTTATTGACAATATGAGATACCCAAAATCCCCTCTGGAAAAACATTTGACTCTGATATGTAAAAAAAAAAAAAAAAAGTTAAACAAGAATTTTGAAGCTGACTTCATCCAGTCTTTAGATTTTTGTACTAGAAATGTATGCAAACTAGCACATACTTCATTAAATACTGCTTTATTTGCATATTTAAACCTAACATTTTAGAAAACTTGCAAAACAAAAAATGTTTGCAATTATCAATGTAATCAATTAACTTGGTAAGTAAGGTAATAACTATTAGTTTTTTTTTACTCTATTCACCTGCAGTGTCTTGCCTTATATTACCATTTATTGCATTTTTTAGCATCATGTGTGTTACCATGATGGTGTTTTATATCTGTGTGTGATTCTGTGTACATCTTCTATATTAGTATTTACCTCAACTTGTGGAAAAGCTACGGAATTTTCTTTTACTGTATATTAAAGATTAGTCTGTAAACCTTCCAATGTTGCTGCCATATTGTTTACAGTACAGCTCTGGCACCACAGCTGCTGCTTTTTAAAAAATAAATGTCTCAGATTTATTTACAGTGTAACACAGAGTTAGTTACAAACTACCTAGTAGTTACTATGCCCCTAGTTTGGACGTTATTTTCAAATTTAAAGGGATAGTTCACACAAAAATAAAATTTCCTCAAGTTATTCCAAAGCTTCATGAGTTTTTTTGCTTCTGTTGAACACAGGAATATATTTTGAATAATGTGGGTAAGCAAGCAGTTGGAAGTCAATGGCTACCAGCAACTGTTCGGTTACCCACGTATTTAAAATATATGTTTTTGTGTTCAGGTTTGGAAAGTGAGGGTGAGTAAATGGTGACAGAAGTTTGATGATGATTCACTGATGATTTGTGTTTTTACTCTCTATAGTAAGTCTGTGTACTACTCGATGTCAGAGGAACCCTGTGAGGAACTGTCTGGAGCTCAGAGCAGAGATGTTCATCCTCATTCTGATGGAGAGTGCTCTGTTAATGAGAGGTAGTTATAAATTCTTAAATCTGTTCATATTATGGATATCTGAATGCAAAGCTCTGCTTACTTGCGTTGTCTCTGTCTGCAGTGTGTTCTTCAGTCGTCCCTCATCTCCCAAGAGCGATTCAGAGTTATGTAAGCCGCAGGAGTCCTTAGGGCCTCAGATGCAGTGGAACTGGGGCGCTTTTCCCAAGGTACCGTGCACTGTTTAATTCATAAAGCTTTCATCACAGATAAAGTCACTTTAAAAATGTCAGAATGTTTCCAAACCAAGTGTGCTGCCTACCTAGGCAGTATTTTTAGACACCATGGTCCGGTTTCACAGACGAGGCTTAAGCCTAGTCCTAGACTAAAATGTAAGTCTGAGCTGTTTGAACTGAAAGAAACTTGCACTGACTGATCTTAAAATATATCAGTGTCTTTGTTTTGTCTCAAGATGCACACCAGTAATGTTTTTTTCTAAGCATGTTTATAAAAATTACTTAAATATCCTAATTGAACTATCTGCTAATCCTGGCTTAGTCTAAGCCCTGTCTGTGAAACCGGGCCCATATGTCCACTCTAAGCAAGGCTGCTATAAAAGCCTTAAAAAAAGCTATACATTTTCTGAAGAGTGTGCATAACTCACTGGTGGGGAAAAGTCAACCGTCAAGTTTCTGTGACATTCTGGTTTCTAGATATAGCTTGGGTTCCTCATTCAGTGTAGTCTGTGGGAGTTTTTCTATTAATCCCAGAATTAATTACATTCAGCTCAAAAAATCATCCAAATTGCAGAGATTTTTTTTCAGGATTTTATTTTTAAGTGATAGAAAACAGACTATTAAAAGTTCAAATATTTCATCCAGTGTTATGTACTAATTATTTTATGTGCTTATTAACCCCTGTGAGTAACCTTTAACAGCACAGTGTTGCTTTAGTCTAATTAATTTTGTATTTTGAATTAGAATTTAATTTAATATTTTAATTTTTTTTTTTTTTTTTTGTAATATGTGACCCTGGACCACAAAACCAGTCATAAGGTTAAATTTTACAAAACTGAGATGTATGCATCATATGAAAGTTCAATAAATAATCGTTCTATTGACATATGGTTTGTTAGGATAGGACAATATTTGACCGAGATACATCTATTTGAAAATCTGGAATCTGAGGGTGCAAAAAAAATCAAAATACTGAGAAAATCACCTTTAAAATTCGGCAAATTAAGTTCTTAACAATGCATATTACTAATCAAAAATTACATTTTGATATATTTATAGTAGGAATTTTGCAAAAAATCTTCATGGAACATGATCTTTACTCAATTTCCTAATGATTTTTGGCATAAAAGAAAAATCAATAATTTTGACCCATACAATGTATTTTTGGCTATTGCTACAAATATACCCCAGCGACTTAAGACTGGTTTTGTGGTCCAGGGTCACATATGTATTAGTTTTTTCAATATATGTCTGTATAGTTTTTTTTACTCAGTCAAAAAATCATCCAAGATGGCAGATCATTTTTTTAGTGATAGAAAATAGATTATTAAAAGTTCAAATATTTCATTCAGTGTTATGTGCTAATTATTTTAATTTTAAATTTTCTTAACACCTGTGAGTAACCTTTAACAGTGCAGTGGTGTTTTAGTGTCATTAACATATAGTTTTTGTTAATATTTTGAATCAGAATTTAATTTTGTACTTTCAGTTGTGGTCTTTTTTGTGTTTTTGTCATTTATATTAGTTGTTTTAATATGTCTATATAGTTTTTATTAATTTTTATTTATAAGTTTTAGTTATTTAGTTTCAGTTATTTTAATGCATCAATTTAAACTAAATCAAATTAAGAAATTTTTCCCTGGCATTTAACTGAAGTAAAATAAGTTTTCATTTTTTAAATATTTTATTTTATTTTAGTTTTTTCAGTACTTAAAATAACTTTTCTTATGGTTTTAGTTTTAGTTAACTATAATAACATCATCATAAAGTTTAGGGTCAGTAAGGTTTTTTTTGTCGTTGTTTTTTTTTTTTTAATAAAGTAATGAATAGTTTTATTCAGCAAGGATGCATTAAAGTGATTAAAAGTGACATTAAATACACATCTGTTTCAAGTAAATGCTGTTCTTTTCATCAAAGAAGGAAAAATATATCACAGGTTCCACAAAAATATATACCTGTTTTCAACATTACTACTACTACTAATAATAATACACAATTAATATTATATTTTATTGTTATAGTCCTACATTCATTGTGTTAAAAATCTAAGATAAAACTACTAATAAAATAGTTTTTGCTATAAATAATAATAATAATAACAATAATTTACTAAAATAAAACAATATTTTATTGTTGTAGTCAAACATTTAAGTTGTTGTGTCAAAAAGAAGAGAAAAAACAACTAAAAATGTTTTTTATTTTTATTATCTTTTTCTTATACATAATAATAATAATAATATACTCAAAATTATATATATTTTTTAGTTGTACATTCGTTCAGTTGTTGCGTTAAAAATAACCAATAATTTGATAAAACAACCAAAACAATAAAATAGTTTTATATTATTTTTTATTATAATTTTGCTATTGATAATAATAATAATAATATACTCAATTAATATAACTTTTTATTGTTGCAGTCCTATATTCATTTAATTGTTGTCAAAAAGCAGAGATAAAACAACTACAAGAATAAAATCATTTTATTTTATTTTATTAATATTTTGCTAGAAATAATAATAATATACTTAAATAAATCGTTGTAGTCGTGCATTTGTTCAGTTGTTGCATCAAAAAGCAGAGATCAACTAAAACAATTGTGACCCTGGACCACAAAACCAGTCATACGGTAAAATTTTACAAAACTGAGATTTATACATCATATGAAAGCTCAATAAATAAGCTTTCTATTGATGCATAGTTTGTTAGAATAGAACAATATTTGACCGAGATACGTCTATTTGAAAATCAGGAATCTGAGGGTGCAAAAAAATCAAAATACTGAGAAAATCACCTTTAAAGTTGTCCATATTAGGTTCTTAACAATGCATTTTACAAATCAAAAATTACATTTTGATATATTTACAGTAGGAATTTTACAAAAAATCTTCATGGAACATGATCTTTACTTAATTTCCTAATGATTTTTGGCATAAAAGAAAAATCTAAAATTTTGACCCATGCAATGTATTTTTGGCTATTGCTACAAATATACCCCAGCGACTTAAGACTGGTTTTGTGGTCCAGGGTCACAATTATTATTTTGCTATTAACTTGATTTTTGAGTTAATAGCAATTTGAATTTTTCAAGGGCACAGAGCAGTTCACTCAGTGTTTCTTGTGTTTGTGTAGGTGTGTCAGGCAGAGAAGGATGAATCTGATTCGCTGCGTGACTCGCCGTCCCCCATCACCCCCTCTGACCACTCCCACTTTCGCACGATCCATAGACAAGCGTCCATTGACTTGGACAGCACTGACTCTCCAGCAACGGTGACCGTGGTGAGACCAGAACCTCAGATTGGTACAACCAGCCCAATTCTCTCAGTTGACACTCATACAGTTATTTCATCTTCCATCAACACAAAACTAGACATCAAGGTCACCAAAACGCATGTAGTGACCTTTCAGTCCGTGGACGACTCCATCCCACAGGCTCTGGAAAACAAAGAGACCAAAGACTTACCCGTCGACACAGTTAGCAGCACAGACAGTGCCACTCAGATGCATAATATAACCAGCTCTACAAACACAATCAATGGGAACAATGCTGTCAAAAGTGCAGCTAGTTTAGACACCGAGGTTAATGTAGAAAGCCAAGAAACCTGTCATGAGAATAACATCTCGGTCACATCCAAAATCCAAACCGTCACATTCGGTGAGATTGAAACAAATATGATATTCGAAGCAGAAACAGAGATAAACTCAGCGGATGCAATCACTCTTTTACCAAAACACCAAAGCTCTGTGGGAGGCTCAGAGGAGGGGGCGGGGTTAGAGACTTTACTGACCAATCAGAATAGTGACAGTGCTGGAGTGACACCAGATCTGGAGTCCATCATCAAATCAGAGGATCCGACGGTTCTTGAGTCGTCCAAAGCGACAGACTCTCAGGACAAGAGGAAAGGTAGTGGATTACCTGTATTTATCTGTATTCATTCCAGAGCATTAGTTCAGTTTATTGAATACCTGTATGTGTTGTTCTTTTCTTAGTCAAGCGGAGTCATCATTTGGGACCATCTGATATCTATCTAGACGACCTCTCCAGTCTTAACCCTGAAGTCGCTGCCCTCTATTTTCCAAAGAGGTTAGAGGGTTTATTAGCCAATATGCGCAACCATTTGTTATAAATAATAGTTAAATATTTTTACTTTTTTATAATTTGTATGATTGTTTTTTTCTGATTTTTGACACAATTACTAAATGATTGTTAGACTGCAACAAATAATAATGTTCATTGAGTGTATTATTATTATTATTATTATTATTAATATACATTTTATTATTGTTATTATTAGCAAAATAATAATACAAATAAAATTAAACAATTTTATTATTCTAGTTGTTTTATTTCTGCTTTTTGTCACGACAACTAAACAAATGTAGGACTACAGCAGTAAAATGTAATATTAATTTAGTATATTTTAGTAATAATAATAATAGCAAAATAATAATAAAAGTAAAATAAGTCTATTTTATTGTTTTAGTTGTTATCTCTTTTTGTTGCAACAACTGAACGAATGTACGACTACAACAATAAAATATAATTTTATTTTAGTATATTATTATTATTATTATTTATAGCAAAATAATAAAATAAAATGATTTTATTCTTCTAGTTTAATTTTATTCTTCTATTCTTAACAATACAATATAATATTAATTGAGTACATATTATTATTTTATTATTATTATTATTATTATTACTAGCAAAATAATAATAATAAAAAAACTATTTTATTGTTTTGGTTGTTTTAACTCTGCTTTTTGACAACAGCTGAATGAATTTACAACTACAACAATAAAATATAATTTTGAGTGTATTATTATTATTATTATTATTATTATTATTATTTATAGCAAAATAATAATAAAAATAAAACAATTTTATTTTAGTTGTTTTATCTCTGCTTTTTGACAACAACTGAATGAATGTATGACTACAACAATAAAATATAATTTTATTTGATTATATTATAATAAAAATATTTATTATTATAAATAAATAATAATCAAAATAAAATTATTTTATTGTTTTAGTTGTTTTATCTCTGCTTTTTGACACAACAACTAAATAAATGTAGGACTGCAACAATAAAATATAGTATTAATTGAGTATATTATTATTATTAATATTATTATTATTAGTAGTAGTAATAATAATAATAGCAGAATAATAATAAAAATTAATTAAATCTATTTTGTTGGTTTATCTGCTTTTTAACACAACAACTGAACGAATGTGGGGCTACAACTATAACATACAATATTGAGTTTATCATTATTAGTAGTAGTAGTATTTATAGCAAAATAACAATAAAAATAAAATATTTTATTGTTTCAGTTGTTTTATCTCTGAGTTTTGACACAATAAAAAACTCTAGCACTATAGCAAACAAAATATAATATTAATTAATAATAACAACAATAATAATAACAATACATTAAAATATAATATTGGCTAACTCTATTGTTATTAATTAATACTACTACTAGTAATAATATTTGTATGTTTTTTATATATTTATGCATGTATTTAAGTTTTTTGTTATTTTTTCATCTTAATTTTTGTGTTATGATTATTAGGCTGAATGTTATGAATGGCTGTAATTATCCAAGCAATGCATTGACTGCCTCTTTTTCAATCCCTCCCTCCATCATTTCAGCGAGACAGAGTCGTCGAGCTCAACTCATCAGCCGGATCCGTCTCCTCCCTCGGGTCAGCTGTCGCCTCAGTCACAGGGCAGCGCCAACGCAGACAGCGGCACCGAATATCTGTCCGACTCTACCACAGACTCGCTGGACGTGACCATGTCTCTGTGTGGGAGAGGAGACATCAGTCAGATCAGTAAAGGTAAAGAGACAAACACAATGTCCTTACCAATAAATCCCAATAAGTTCATCTGAATTTCCGTCCTAAACAGATACAACATTAACATTATGTTGATTGCTGAGTTTTTGTTTTTGTCTGATTGTGCTGTGTAGCTCCACCCACAGTGAAATCTTATTGGTCCACAATTCTGTTCAAAATAAACATATGACCACTGGACCACAAAACCAAGTAGTTGCATGGGTGTATTTGTAGCAATAGCCAAAAATACATGTGACATTTTTTAATGCCAAAAATCATTAGAATATTAAGTAAATGTCACGTTCCATGAAGATATTTTGTAAATTACCATAAATATATCAAAATGTAATTTTTGACTAGTAACATGCATTGCTAAGAACTTTATTTGGACATCTTTAAAGGTGATTTTCTCAAAATGTAGATTTTTTTTTTTTTTTTTTTTGCACCCTCTGATTTCAGATTTTCAAATAGTTGTATTTAGGCCAAGTATTGCCCTATCCCACAAAAAAAAATCCAGTTATCCAGTTGATCGATTACACTGATAACTGCAAACATTTTTTGTATTACAATTTTCTAAAATGTTAGGTTTAAATATGCAAATGAGGCATTATTTAATGAAATATGCACTACTTTGCATACATTTCTAGTGCAAAAATCTAAACACTGGATGAAGTCAGTTTCAAAACTCTTGTTTAATTTTTTTGACATATTAGGCTCAAATGTTTTTACAGAGGGGATTTTAGATATCTCATTTCGTCATGCCATAATTCCGAAAAAAAAAAAGAACAGAAGGAAACACTTTTTTTTTTTTTTACCATTTTTTGGAAATAAAATGTATAAAATCAAGCAAACCATATATGAACAAATCCCTCTGTTAAAACCTTCAGGATATAGACAGGAATAAAAATGTAAAGTTTAGTGTGGGTAAGTGCTACTGAAGTGGAGATTTATGGCTCAGTGTAGGAGAAAAGGCTAATTGTAAGAAAACGGCCTTTAAAAATATGTGTTTAAATTGAAATCTATTGAGACAAATAGATAAAGTGCTATAAAAGAAATACTTAACAGTGTAATAGTTTTCTTTCCTGTAGTAAGAAAAAACACTTTCCCCCGGTTTCACAGACAAGGCTTAAGCCTAGTCCTAGACTAAAATGTAACTCTGAGCTGTTTCAACTGAAACAAAATTGCACTGATTGATCTTAAAATATATCAGTGCCTTTGTTTTGTCTCAAGATGCACACCAGTAATGTTTTTTTTTTCTAAGCATGTTTATAAAAATTACTTAAATGTCCTAATTGAACTATGGCCTAATCCTGGCTTAGTCTAAGCCCTGTCTGTGAAACCGGGGCTTTATGTCTAAACAAAGACCAAAAAGCCCAAAATCTCAGACTTGATAGTTTTTGCCTGCAGTGTCTCCCCTTAAAGAGGTAGTTCAACCAAAAATAAAAATTTCCTATTAAGTTATTTACCTTCAGGCAATCCAAGATGTGGATGAGTTTGTTTTTTAGTAGAACAGTACAGAAGATTTCAATGGTCAGTGGCTACTGGCACTTGAGAGTCAATTAAAGCATATACACCAATCTAAAACCTGTGGCTCCTGGCAATATATTGAGGTCTTATGAAGTGATATGATCAGTCTGTGCAAGAAATAGAACATTATTTACTAAATTAACTTGGAATCCAGAGCCTCAGACAAACGATCAGGAGTGATGTACGATTCACGAATAAATTACTCTTTGTTGTGAACTGAATAAACCAGCTCACCAAATTGAAATGACACTTTTGAAACAGTTTGTGGCTCAAGCAGCATAGATCTACAAGTTACACAGTCAAAACTCACTTTCAGACTCCTGACAGTGACTCTAACTCAAAATGAGCCAAAATACAGGTGTACCGAACTCATTGAGCGCTCCAGTTCTGATTCAAACGGATGAAGACTAGTTGGTTCACTTTATATGCTTTAGACATGTAACAGACACAGATTTCAGATCATTATTGGGTGCTTCAACAATATAATTGTTTATACATTACGTTATTGTATGATTGTGATGATTATGCAAACAAACAGGTGAATCGGGTATTCGAACCAATTAATTGAAACAAACTGTCCAGAAGAACCGGTTTGCAGAAAAGAATCAGATTTCCCTGTTTAGCTGCAACTCTGCATTACAGGTTATGATGTTTCTTGCACAGACTGATCTTTTCACTTTATGTGAGCTTGTCAAGAGCAGTGTTTGGGGAAAGTTACTTTTAAAGTAATGCGTTACAATATTGAGTTACTCCCTAAAAAAGTAACTCATTACGTTACTTAGTTACTTTTTACGGAAAGTAATGTGTTACGCTACTTTTGCGTTACTTTTTAAATCTGGGCAGGGCTTGCTTGTTTGATTTTAACATAAAAAGTTTTTTTTTGGCAAATGTAAAAGCCTTTTCACACCAAAAGCCTCAGGCTTTGAGAAATTCACATCTGTTCAGTAGATTGCAAAAGAAAAAATCTTCAGCAATAAAAAAAGGAAAGCAAATGTTAGATTATCTGTTATGGATGAATTGGATCATTAAAGGTTGGCAGCAAAGACACTGGTTAATAAAATGGGATTTAAGGACATTTGTATTATTTAACATTTAATTATTGCAGGTTTGCATTGAATTTCACTGTTTTTATTCATTTTGAAGAACATTGTATCTGCTTTTTTTTAGTGAATGAGATGAATGAGCATGTTCACATTTATTCTAGAACTAAAGTAACATCTTACAAAATCTCTCAACATGGGGACAGGAGAGCTTTTAATCAATAAACGGGGGGAAAGTAGGGGAGAGCGGGGCACAACCTAACACTTTTTGAATTTCACGGTTTATGTAAGTCCACTTGGGGTTCAGAGTACAATTTTTATCCACATTATTTTCACACTTGTCTAGTACAAATATATCACTTTGTTTCATATTTACAGTGTATACGTTTTTTGTTATTTACCTCAAAAAAAAGGAAGTGAAATGTGACAACATGCCCCGTAGATGGGGTACATTGTAACACGTGAGGGGCACGTTGTAACACGACCATATGACAGCTTAAAATGTTATCTGATTGAATGAAAAAAATATACACAACAAACTAAAATATTTTATCAGTAAAATACATGTGTTAACTTTTTCAAATGAAGTAATGACGTTTTTTTTTTAAATAAAAATAATCTAATTTTGGAGTTTGACAATGAACACATCGCAACAATGCTTTGAATGGCCCTGATCGCAACACACAGCTGTACAGTAGTTCAAAACAATGTGGACAAATAGATGAAACACATTTAGACATTCAGAAAAGCACTCCTCTCCCTCCAAACACAGCTCTCATAGAACACCACACACATAAACCAGCCAAAATGCTTCACATTTCTTGAAATAGTAACTTCTGAACATTAAACATTGATTGTCAGCCTTTATTCACCTGTTTCTTGTGGTTTCTTATCAAAATCCTTATAAGTCAATAGTGTAAATTGCATCGCTAATGTCATAGAATAGTTTAATAACAGCGGGGCATATTGTCACACAGTGTTACAACGTTCCCCATCTGCGCCACTGGAGTTTAAAACAGGTTAGTGTCTTCTGCTGGTTTGCCAAGCATTAATAAACTATCTAAACTGATAAATAACAAATTGGAGATTAAAATAACAGCAGTTTTGTCTAATTTTAAATGAATAATAAAAACTGAAATGAAAAGTTCACTTAAGCCAGAAATGTACTTTTACTATGGTAAAATAAATATTCAGCGATATCTTCAAAATGCTTTTGAATTTTGGCGCTCTTTTGTCGCTGCATAGTGTTGCTATGGCAACTAGTAAATAGCGTAAATTTGGTTATGCTAGCATGTGTGGAAATATTTGAACCACGTGTGTTACAATTAACCCCGTGTTAGGTTGTGCCCCGCTCACCCCTAACTGGCGTTACTTATTTGAAAAAGTAACTTGTCGATTAATAAGTAATGTGTTACTTTACTAGTTACTTGGAAAAAGTCATGTTATTACGTAACTTGTGTTACTTGTAATGCGTTACCCCCAACACTGGTCAAGAGCCACAGGTATTCTTTTTGTGTTACCTATAAATGCTTTTTTGACTCAAGTGACAGTAGCTGCTGACTTGCTTTTACGAATCCCCTTAAGATCATTTCTTTGGCTCTTCCTGTATTTTAAACTTTTTTTCCTCATGTCTTACAGAGAAGTTCACGGAGCATCTTGTCAAGTTTCAAGACTTTGTCAACAACCCTGGAATTATCGAAGACCCAAACCTTGTCATCTGCATCAACTCAAAGTTAGCCTGTATAATATGTATTTATTAAAGCAATGAAATGAGGTGTAGTTCTGGTGCTGCTGATTTTAAAGTCAGAGCTGTTTATCTGTTTAATAATGGTCATTTGAGCACAGTGTTGATTTAGCTTTGTGTTCATTTTGTTTCAGATATTATAACTGGGCTGTGGCGGCTCCAATGATCCTGTCAGTTCAGGCTTTCCAGAAGACTTTACCAAAGGTAGGTCAGGTCAGAGATCTTTGATTACTCCTTCAGTGACTAATCATTCAGAGATAAATGCTTGTTTTTCTTTTCCTCTTGTAGAGCACCATTGAGCAACTAGTCAAAGATAAGATGCCAAAAAAGTCTGGCCGCTGGTGGTTCTCCTGGAGGAGGAAAGATATGAACAATGTTGAGGTAAAAATTCAATCTAAAACCGACTCTAACAGTACAGAAATAATGTTGAAGTTATGAAATGAGAAACTCCATTGTGCAATTTCCCTTGACTGATAAGCACACTATCTGCTGACTGTGCCTGTATATCTCTAATACCGCATTGCACGCTATTTTTTTTCATGTTAGGGAAGCCAGAAGCCTGGCACAGAGGGGAATCAGCTTGAAGCATCTGCCACTATTGCTGGTCCCTCTTCACTAAAGTAAGACGTGTGTTTGCATGCATGCAAAACATCATGCACTGAGTGTTTTTACCGAATTATAAACTTTAACAGATGTAATTCAAAAGAAAAAATTCAAATCTGTTTACAACTATTTTAACTTGCATGCTGTTGCATGCTAGTTTGTTGCATGCAATGCACCAACATGAAACAGCCAATAATGCACAAAGAGGTTTATGTGTGTCATGAAAGACAAAAAGACTAAATTATTACTATAAACTAAATTATAACTTTAAGTTCAATTTGCGTGCACCCTATCTTAAAGCATTTTGTTGCCTTTGCACTAAATCTCATGCAACCTGTCGGGGGCTTTTTATATCATTGCATCATTTTGTAAGCTTGTTATGAAAGCAGCATGTGCATGTGTTTTTCCTCTTCTTATCAGAGAGCATTTGACCTTTGACATGCTGAGTCTTTCTTCAGTTAAACATGATGAAGTCAGTATTATCAATGCTGTTGGCTAACTGTGCATTGCTTGTTTGATCTTTGACCCAGTAAAAGCCATGAATTCGTGTTTTTGTTTTGTGTAGGAGTTCTGTTGAACTCTCCAGTGATGAGGATGGCTCTGTCTCCATGAGGAAGAACAGTGAGGTAGTGAACACAGCGCAGTGCATCACTCAGATGTACCGCAAATCCCTCCGACTGACCACTGAACAGATCGTAAGAATCATATCAACAGTATCATCAGAGTTTGTGTTGTTGACTGTTTTTTTCCACATGTGTAGTTCAATAAAAAGAAACAAATAATAAACATTTCTCATGTAATTAACTGTTATGAAATAATATTTGATTTGATTAATTTTCATTACTATGTTAAATTTATGAGAGTTTTTTTTTGTAATGTAATCTTGTCTCCACCTTGGGATAAAAGAGAAAAATAATCATAATAAAATATTTTCTTTCTTCTTGCTTTTCTGAGTTTATATCTCAGAATTCAGATTTTTTTCTGTTAGTTGTGAGAGATACAATGTCATAAATGCGTGATAACTTGCGATTCTGAGTAAAAAAAAAAATCCACCATGGAATAAAACGTCATTGCGATTTTTCTCAAATTCTGAGTTTTTCTTGCAAGTTCATTTCTCACATTTTTATCAAAGCGACACAAAAAGTCTAAATTGTCAGATGTAAACTTAGAAATGTGGGGAAAAGGTCAGAATTTTGAGCTAAAAATGTTGTAATTACCTTTTTTGTTTATTTATTCATTTTTTAATTATGTCATGGAAACTGCTTCCATAGTTTTTTTTTTTTTTTTTTTACATTACAATGATGATAATTTGGGATGAAAATTTGATTTAGGCAAATGTCACAATGCAAAACCAAAAAAACAAACTAATAAACAATAAACAAATATATATTGAAGCTCAATATCAATATCAATATCAATACTTAAAGGCAGAATATGTAAGCTTTTTTGATTAAAATATCCCAAAAACTACAACAGTGTTATATATTTTGCTAACTTGTGTACTTACATTATCCCAAATGTTTCAAAGAATGTTTAAATCCAGAGAAATAGGCCATTTTAACTAGTGTCGGATCGTGTCATTCATAAACATGACATCGGCTGTGAGAATGAAGACATCAACATCATAAAACTGCGCCTTTGTTTCTTTGTGTGTTTTGAACATGCACCCTCTAACAGCAAAAACTTGCATATTGTGCCTTTAATGTTCAAAACTTTAGGTTGCATTATTGAAATACCACTCGGTCATTTGTTGCTGAACAGCTGCTGTTCAATGCACATTGAATTTCTTATATTTTATGTGTGTGTTTATGGCAGGAGAGTCTAAATCTGCGTGAAGGAGCCAATACGGTTGTGTTCAGTGTGACCACACAGTATCAGGGCACCTGCCGCTGCGAAGCCACCATTTACCTGTGGAACTATGATGACAAAATCATCATCTCAGACATCGATGGGACCATCACTAAGTGAGTCTGTCTGAATCTTTGCAGGATTTAGATTAATATCTGTGATAATATGCTGATAATTATGTTTTTGTGGTGACAGGTCAGATGCTTTGGGTCACATTTTACCGCAGCTGGGGAAAGACTGGACTCATCATGGCATTGCCAAACTATATCACAAAATACATCAGTAAGAATCACAAGTTTCTGATTTAATAAAGCACTTCTCGTTTGCTATAAATTTGTGCAGTTTTTATATTTAGTTGGCAGCAATACAAATATAAGCATCATATACTTTTATAATTTTCCCCTCTGAAATGCACTAGAAATAAAGATTAATTGCATATTCATATTTGCTGATAAAGTCCAACATGCAAATAGGCACATTTGCTTTGTTGCATCACATCTTTCTGTTTTATATTTAATGTTGTTCCGTGAGCATGGGCAGTTTTAACTTTCACCATTCTGTTCAGCTGTTTTTGAATATGTTATGTTATTAAATGCATACAATAATTTATATAGTTGATTCATTAACAGATTACTAATACTTCTATTCAGCAAGGATGCATTAAATTGATTAAAAGTGATTGTAAAGACATTTATAATGTTAGAAAAATTCCCGTTTTTAAATAAATGCTGTTGTTTTGAACTTTCTATTAATCAAAGAATCCTGAAAAATAAAATGTATTACAGTTTCCATAAAAATATTGTGCTTTCAACATGGATAATAATCAGAAACGTATTAAAAATCAGCGTATTAGAATGTTCCTGAAAATTCAGCTTTGATCACATGAATAAATTATATTTCACTATATACTCACATCGAAAACTTTTATATTTAATTGTAAAAAATGTTTTAAAATTTTAGACATTTCTGATCAAATAAATGCAGCTTGGGTGAGCAGAAGAGACTTCTTTCTTAAACATTAAAAAAACATACCAACCCCAAATGTTTGAATAGTAGTGTATTTTAAAATAATTTATGCGTTTCTTCTCTTGCAGGAATGGTTATAAGTTCCTTTACTGTTCGGCTCGAGCTATAGGCATGGCAGACATCACTAAAGGTTACTTGCAGTGGGTAAATGATCGAGGAACGGTTTTACCCAAAGGACCAGTGCTACTGGCCCCCAGCAGCCTGTTCTCAGCCTTACACAGGTGAGCAAATACTAAGGACGTCCTCGACTGAAGGATGACTTTTTTCTGGTCTAGTAGTCCTTCATTTTAAGCATTAGTCGACTATTAGTTGCATGTTTATTAATAAACCATGTAAATCATAATAATGAGCAGTAAATTGCTTACATTTGCCTAATAAGTGCTCAAGTGCATGCAAAAAAAAGCTTGCCACAGCGCACCGGAAAATATAATAATTATGTGTCTGGGAGAAACAACAAGGAGAATGCATTAACTTTTTATAATTTATTGATAAACGGCTTAAAGGGGTCATGGGATGCAAAACTCATTTTCATGTGTTGTTTGAACATTAATGTGTGCTGGCAGCTTGTGAACACAACCACCCTACAATGATAAAAATCCACCCAGTTGTATTTTTTTTTAATATTTATAATTAATATCCCCTTGTTAAAATCAGCTCATTCTCACCAAGGTTTTCTTTCTTAATAATCTGCTTGTTAGCAAGCTTCGCCGCTAAATGTGTCTAAAGTAAACATTACGGCTCATAATCCCACATCAGAGAGGGATTATGCATTTAAAGGGACCATGTAATAAAAGAGAGTTGATTTTTTTGCATAGCTGATTTTGGTAAAAGGGTGTTTTTTTACACTACATTACACTACTATTGAGAATTTTTACCCAAAGTATCATTAAGCCCCTAAAGAATCATATAAACTTGTGGAAAATGGGCATCCGATGACCTCTTTAAGAGATAAAGTCTTCAACTCCGCAGTAGTGGATGCACCTTTGTGCATGTTTCATGCGGATTTGATACATGTTTCAGAAACATTTTTTCAGAAAAAAATGTTTAATTTGAAAGTAGTCATTTCACTCTCTATAGATATATTTTTTTATGTCTATAAGGCAAGTATACACAGAGTTTCAAAGTTTTGCGCTCAAGTTCACAGAGACGGCAGAAAGCGCATACTGTTTGCTTAAGTTATTTTACAAAAACGCAAAGTTTCGTTGGTATTCTGAGTGCACAATAACAAACGTAGAATCTTAACAGTCAAAAGATTTATTACTTTAATCTGTATGACCAAAAATCAGTACTTTAAGAGCAAACGTCAGCAGCAAAGACATTGGTTAATAAAATGGGATTATACAGAAAGGAAAACTGGCAGAACTTTTAAAAAAGTAACTCCTATATTTTCTTGTAAATGACAAAGTAATGCGTTACTTTACTGGTTACTTGGAGAAAAAAATAATCTGATTACGTAACCCACGTTACTTGTAATGCACTGGTTGTTGCCCTTGTTTGTTCTTTGTTTTTTGTTCTAAAATGGCAAAAAAAATTTAGCGAAATTTCCCATGTTCACAGTCGGGGTTGAAAGTCTGTTGGTGTGTGGTGTGCTGTCTGTGTCGCATCACTGTAGGAGTTAAATCTAGGATTTTATTGTGCTTATGTTTGTGGTCTCTCACATTTTAGTGTGTACCCAGCATAAGCAGCTAATATTTTGGTCGAGCAAGCCTCTTCTCATCAGCTAGCAGCCCTAGCAGATACAGATCATTAATGTAGATTACAGCGGCTTCCATTACTGACTGTACCACGGCTGAGACTACTGTTAATGCAAGTGTGTGTGTTTTCTCTCAGGGAGGTGATTGAGAAGAAGCCGGAGGTGTTTAAGATCGCCTGTCTCACTGATATCAAAGATCTGTTCAGTCCGGTCAAACAGCCTTTCTACGCTGCCTTCGGAAACAGAACTAATGTGAGCTTTCCATCAGTATTACAAACATGTGCATCTCCGGCGAACGATGGGAAAGCCTGACTGTATTTTGTGCCTGTTTGTAGGATGCATATGCGTATAAGGAAGTTGGTGTACCTGAGACGCATATCTTCACTGTGAACCCCAAAGGAGAACTCATACAAGAACAGACCAAAGGAAACAAATCCTCGTAAGTCACATCTCTTACAAACACTAAGCAAAAAGGGCAAATAAATTATAGCGAACAACGACGTGACGCGATAAAATAGAGTCAGCAAACAATGTGGGCAGTGTGGAAGCATTTAAAACTGTCCGAGAAAGACGCAAAAATCAATCCGAGCACCGACAGCGAGAGACTGTTTAGAAGAGCATCGCATGTCTTCAATGAGAACAGAAAGGTTACTGCATGATGACTGAAATCATCCATTAGTCAATAAATTACAGAACGTTATGTTGTCTAATACACGCACCAATTGTATTTATTCTGACAGCGCTGCATAAGCTCCTTAGACAGGGTTTAAAGTCCAAAGCATGAAGAAAATCTGTATGATGAGAATCATTCATAAATCTGCTGCTGTCAGCAAAAAGAGGTCTTGCGGGTTTCCGCCAAAATAAAAGTCAAGAATTATAAATGTATTGTAATTTTACTGTTGTCCTGTACAATAAAAAAAATAAAAAGTAAGACAAAAATAATGATGACAATCATTCCAACAGCGCTATTTAATACGTTTATTCTAACATTCTCCTTTGCTCAGCAAGGCTGCAGTTATTTGTGCATTAAAAACACATGCCAGATTCAAGAAGGGGGTCTTAAAAATGGCCAAAGAATATTATTTTACTATAATTTTATGTTAAATTGTGCTTTGTTGGTAAGCTATAATGTCTACTAGAATGTTAAAAATGTTCAGTGTTACGTAAATATTTTTTGTTGTTTTGTAATTGATTTTTTGTTTTTGTTTTACCAAGACAAATTTGTAAAAAGCAGATGTTGGCTATTTAATTTATGCAATGGTGAAAAAAGCTGGCAAAATACATAAATCAGAAAAAAAGCACTTTTGGTCTAAGGTTTGAAATAATTATTGCATTTTTAAAATATTTTTAAAAGAAGTCTCTTCTGCTCACCTGCTTTGAAAACAGTAATATTTTGACATATTACAATATAAAGTACCTGTTTTACATGTGAATATAAAACAAAATAGAACTTATTTCTGTGACCAAAGCTGAATTTTCAGCATCATTACTCCAGTCTTCAGTGTCACATGA
Organism: Garra rufa; assembly: GCF_049309525.1. Classification (NCBI taxonomy): domain Eukaryota; kingdom Metazoa; phylum Chordata; class Actinopteri; order Cypriniformes; family Cyprinidae; genus Garra; species Garra rufa. The sequence continues at coordinate 2,545,365 of NC_133372.1, read as the reverse complement.
TCCTTCAGAAATCATTCTAACATGCTGATTTGCTGCTCAGGAAACTTTTGTTTGATTTTCATTTGTGTTTCAGCTATTCTCATCTCAGTGAGCTTGTGGATCATATCTTCCCCTTCATCTGTAGAGATCCAACCACATCCTTCGACTGTCCTGAGTTCAGTCATTTCTCATACTGGAGGGAACCGTTGCCTCCGCTGGACCTCGCTGATCTCGTTTAGACACGGCTTCTTCCACTCCTTCAACTCCAAACCAATCATCTGTTCAGTTCTACCTCTTTCTCAGCATTTCTTCTCATTTTCCTGTAATATATGATAATACACTGCAAAAAATGCTTTTCTTGCTTAGATTTTTTTGTCTTGTTTGCAGCCAAAATATCTAAAAATTCTTAAATCAAGAAGCATTTTCTAGACGAGTAAAAAATGTTTTCTTGTTTTCTTTTTTTGAGTGCGTTTTGCTTGTTCGAGGCAAAAACACATCTAATTTTGATTTGCTTTTTCTGAAAACAAGAAAATAATTTCTATTGTCTTTTGGCTGCAAACAAGACAAAAATTCGAAGTAAGAAAAGCATTTTTTGCAGTGTATATCCTGTTTATATGAGCCGAATGCGTCTGTGCATTTACAGCCAAACCTGCTGTAGTATCAAAACTGGAGACAAACACATACGCACAAGCCTGTGAGTCTAACACATATATGATGAATGTGCAATGGTAATGGTATAACACTACACTGAGCATCTGTGTCTTCATCAGAAATGCTCAGAGAAGCTCTTTTAACTCACAGATACAAACAAACCCATTAAACTCAATAGAGTGCCTTCATATAAACCTGTGCACTGTGATTCTAGTACTGGTCTGGGGTTTTCATCAATGTATGTTTATTTCAAATTGTCTGCCAAATAATGGCCTTTGACTGTTTCTGGGCTTTTATTTGTGCTTTTTACAATCATTTTTTACAGTTGATTTATTTGAGTGGTTACTGTAAGAGAGTTTTATCAGTGAATGCTTTATACCGCTGAACTGTGTTTTTATTTATTTCGAACATTTAAATTGAGCTAAACAAAGACGGTCTATATGTATTTGGCTTTCATTTATTGTATTTAAAAGAACATTGAAACAATAAAAAAATTATTAAGTGATACTTTAAATTTACTTTAAACTTGACTGGACTTTTTTAAGATGTATATTTAGTGGTGTTTCCCAAAGTAAGCATCTCTTGCTACTTCATTAAATGTTGTTTTTAAAAGTGCCTGACAAAGACTGCTATAAAGATGAAAAAAATAAATAAACTATGTGTATATAAAGGGGGAAATATCAACCAAAAATGCTGTTAAAATAAAATTACTTAAATATTAAATATAATATACTTATATTATTGTTATTTTTAGTTAAATACACAAAATTGGCACAAAATATATTTTGAATACAGCTTAAGTCAAAAGTTTACATACATATTGGACTAAAGCAATAACTCACTAGAAGTGAATTTACCACAGCTAAAGGTGTTTTTCATACATTGTGTAACTTCAAACTCATTATTTTATCAGTTTGAATCAAAGTAGTCACAGTAGTTTCTAATGTAACATCCAGTTCAACAGACTTTGTTCATTTTGTTTCAGAATCTGCAAAATGTTCATTTTAGCAAAATAAGAGGGATCAACACATGTTATTTTTATTTAGTACTGACCTGAGTAAGATATTTCACATAAAATATGTAGTCTACAAGAGAAAACAATATTTTAATTTATAAAAATGACCCTGTTCAAAAGTTTTTTTTTTTTTTTTTTTTTTGTTTAGTGATAGTTGTTCACGAGTCCCTTGTTTGTCCTGAACAGTTAAACTGCCTGCTGTTCTTCAGAAAAATCCTTCAGGTCCCACAATTTCTTTGGTTTTTCAACATTTTTGTGTATTTGAACCCTTTCCAACAATGACTGCATGATTTTGAGATCCATCTTTTGACACTGAGGACAACTGAGGGACTCATATGCAACTATTACAGAAGGTTCAAACACTCACTGATGCTCCCGAAAGGAAAAACTAGCATTAAGAGCCGGGGGTGAAAACCTTTTGAAGATCAGTGTAAATGTAACTTATCTTCTCAGGAACATGTATCTTCTGTAGCTTCGAATGGCACTACAAAACTAAAAAAAAAAAAAAGATGTTTAGGCAAAAAAAAAAAGAAAAGAAAAAATCTACACATCCTCATTCCATTCAAAAGTTTTCACCCCCTGGCTCTTAATGCATTTTTTTCCTGAAGCATCATTGAGTGTTTGCACCTTCTGTAATAGTTGCATATGAGTCCCTCAGTTGTCCTCAGTGTGAAAAGATGGATCTCAAAATCATACAGTCATTGTTGGAAAGGGTTCAAATACACTAAAATGCTGGAAAACCAAAGAATTTGTGGGAGCTGAAGGAATTTTCTGAAGAACAGCAGGCAGTTTAACTGTTCAAGACAAACCAAGGAACTCACAAACAACTATCACTAAACAAAACAAACAAAAAAATTAAATAATTTCTCTTGTGGGCTAAATGTAAACATCTTTTATGGGAAATACCTTATTCATGTCAGTACTAAACCAAAAACAACATGCATTTTGTATGATTCCTCTTTGGTAAAATTATTCTGCAAACATTTTTCTTAAACTGTATATTGTAAAGTGCATGTTATAAATGCAAATGCATCTATATATATATATAAACAAGAAATAAAACTGCAACAATGAAAATACTGTTCTTGTATAGTATGGTTATATTTCCATTACTGCCCAAAAGTAGGCCTACATTTAACAATCTAATAAAAATATTTACCATATAAAAATGATTTCTTATTCTTTTTTTTTCTAAGCTTTTTGGCAGTTTCCAGCTTTAAAAAAATATTTTAGCTTTGTAAATATTTATCATACAGCATTTTAATATTAATAGAGATCGTTTTTTGTCCCTTGTGTGGATCAAAATAAAAATTGAAGTTTGTTTTCGGTATTGTCTTCAACTGCACGTGCATCATCCTCCTCCTCATCATCTTCACACTTGTTTGTTTGTGAGTGAATGCCGCGATAGATCCGCAGCTGCTGTGAAGCTCCATCAGGAAGCAGCACAGTTTGTTTAAATAAAGGCGTGTATGGCTATAAATGCAGATCATTCAACTCTATGACACACTTAGCTACTCTCTGTAGATGAACAATTGTTGTTTTATACGTAGCAAACATCATCCCACCCCCGATTTCAGGAGCAGTCAATCTCAATGTAAGTGTGACCAGGAGGAAAAGTGTAGGTAAGCGCATTATACAAGCCTTAAACTAACAATTTGAAATGCTGAGACATAAATAATGATCGGACTCGATAGTAATCCAGTAATACACAAGTGATGTAGGCGGTGCAACGGTAAACGCAGGAAAACGAAACTCTGCGCCGATGATCACTGCAGGCGTTAACGGCTCTGCGTCGCGTTTGGCTTCATGCACATGGAAACATAACATTGTGTTGCAGTTATGATCGTAAACACACAGTTCGACACGCATCCGCGTCGAGTTTCGTGCGTGTTCTTCTAGGTAAGGCATCCACGTTTTTATGTTGGAAAATGGCTGCACGTAAATAGCTAAAAGCGCCCGCGTCTTTATGAACGGATTTCTATTTTTCTGCTAAACGCGATTAACAGCAGAGCAAGATTTATGGCATGAAACTGAGTGGCGTGGTTTAGCGGTTCATTGGGAGCTAGTTGTTAGAGCAAGGTGTCAAAGTCGAGCCTCGTTTACACTGATAGGGTTAATGACTGCAGGACGCGCTGCTCGCCGCTAGTTGGCGTCCTCTCTTTAGTTTTGATAGACTAGTGACACATTATAAACTGTATTTACAGATACACATGAGATGTTATTGTTTTTACAGCTAAAAATTGACATTCCGCGTATGTATATCTAGACCAAGTGAACGACTATTAATAAACTCAAAATTTCTAATTTTATTTCATATTTTTGTACTTTTTATGTCACAATTTTGACTTTTTTGCATACAGTATTTACAGATATAAATGAGATCTTATTGTTTTGACAAGTAATACGTTTTCTTACAGCTAAAAATTGAGATTCTGCATTTAGATCGCATTATATTAACAAGGTGGATGATAAACACGAAGAGTCGAAATTGTTAGAAAAACTTAATTATAACAAATAATTATGAAATAACAATTTTGACCTTTTATGTCATAATTATGACATCATAATTTAAACAGCTCAGAATTTCTTACTTTTTATGTCATAATTTATGACTAGGAATTTCAAAAACTCTTTTTGGCATATTTAAGATTTTTTTTATCTCATAATTATGTCTTAGCATCTATTTTAACTGTCATAATTATGACGTTTTAATTCATATATTATGATTTACAAAAAAAATCATGCTTAGGTAAATCGTTGTAAATTATGATAAAAACAATTATGACAAAGTTTTTGACCTTTTATGTCATAATTATGACATTAATCAATAATTATCCCAGAATTTAAACTTTATTTGTTTATACTTTTATATTATATCTAATTATTATGACTTTAATATATATATATATATATATATATATAATATTATTATTATTATTTTTTGTCATATCACTTTCAATATCAGAATTATGATTTTCTTATCTCTTTCATTTTGACTTTGTCTCATAATTATGGCTTTATATCTCATAATTTTGACATTTTGTGATACTTGCGTTTTATAATTATGACTTTATTGCTTCATCTTTTTTTAAATCTCATTATTATCACTTAGCATCTCACAATTTTGACTATTTATGTCATAATTATGATGTTTTCAAAATTATGATATACCAAAAAAAGAAAACAATCTTAGGTAAAATCATTGTTTTGAGATAAAATGTTATGATAGAAATTATGACATAAAAAGTCAAAATTATCACAATTATGACAATTTTTCGACTTATTTGATCTTTTTTTATATATAATTATGAAGTTTTATCTTGGGATTTCTACTTCATATGTCATCATTTTACCTTTTATGTCACAATTTTGACTTAATCTAATTATTTATCATAATTATGGTATAGTATCTCAAAATGTGTTTTCTTTTAATCTTAACATTTCAACTTTTTATCTTATAATTATGACTTTATCTCATAATTTTGTGCTGTCATTATAACTAATGCCATAATTACAACTTTGTATCTCATTATTATGACTTAGCATCTCACAGTTTGACTATTTATGTCATAAATTATGATGCATCAAAAAATCAAGCTTAGGTAAAATCATTGTTTTGAGAGAAAATGTTGTGGAATAAATAATGACATAAAAAGTCTAAATTGGAAAAATCAGAAAAAACATGAAATAAATAAATATGACAAAAACAAAAATTGATTGTTTATGTCATATTTTTATCTAATAATTATGACTTTTTTAATCTCAGATTTTCTATTTTTATTTAATATTTTTTCCTTTTTATCTTATAATATAATTAGGACTTTTTAATCTGATAATGTTGACTTTCTGTCTCATAATTGCGGCTTAGTGACATTTTGTGATACATGAGTTTTATCTCAAAACTTCAACATTGTAAACTCATTATTATGACTTAGCATTTCCATGATATAATTATAATTCTCTGTTTTTTTCCCCACTGTTCGATGAAATCGGTCCTCTAGTGAAGCCTATTTAAAATTTTGTCTGTTTGCATTAAATCCAGAGGAGCATTTAAGTAACTGTACTGTTCTCTGTCTGTATTGCACAGTTACCAAAGACAATCATAATGGCGCACGGCTCTCCTGACGGCTGTTTGGAGTCAGAGCTCACCTGTCCCATCTGTCTCCATCTCTTCCTCGACCCGGTCACTCTTCCCTGCGCTCACAGTTTCTGCCTAGTGTGTCTGGAAACACCAGAAAGGGATAAAACGTCTGGTTTTGATCAAGTGCTTTGCTGCCCAGTATGTGGACAGGAACATCTCAGCCCAGAGTCCCTGCCGAGAAACATCAAACTAAAACAAATAGTCGAGAACTACAAAGCCAACAGCGTCAGCGAAGGCGAAGTTCAATCCAGTGCGGAAGACAAAATAATCAATGACCATCCAACTTCAGAAGATGCTGATGTGTGCACTTCAACGGATTCTGAGAAAGTGGAAACCAATGAACAAACATCTAAACTGAATCCCATCATAACTAGTGTACAAGAAAAGCTCACTCTAGTAGATGATTTGTTGAATAAAGAAACAGCCAGAGAGGCTGTGGTTACAGCAACACACGCAGATCTGAGGAAAGACGTAAGCAGCGTGTTGGAGGAGATGGCAGAGCTGGTGAAGACCTACAACGCAACTGTGTTGAAGCTTCTGGAGGCCGAGTTGAAACCCAGAGAAGACGCTGTTGAGAAACGAGTCCGAATGCTATCCGACCTCCAGAAGCAACTGACAACGGCTGAACTTCAAGTCAACACTTTAACGGGAGAGATGGACGATGGGTGTTTTACAGATGGAGTCCAAAACGTCGAGAACCAGGTTTCCATCTTGACGCCTCCGCAGGACAACTCAAGCGATCTGGAATTATCCAGTCATTTAAAAAAAGTCTGTGAGAAGATCGAACACCAAAATGCTCAACTCCGCCTCGGACTCGGATCCGCTCAACGAGCCCTGCGTGTCGTCCTCAACCCATCCGAGGTGACGTTCGACCCTGAAACCATCCATCCCAATCTGGTTTTATCTGAAGACCTCAAAGCGGTGTCGTTCAGCGTAGCCAAACAGCCATATCCAGCCAGTTCTCAGAGATTTACCAGCTTCTTCCAAGCTTTGAGCTCCCAAAGCTTTGTTCGAGGAGAACATCTCTGGAACTTTCAGGCTGAAGGCTGTCCTTGGGTTCTGGCCTTTTGTTACGGCGACCTGCCCAGATCTGGTTCTGGTAGCGGTCTGGAGAGCAGCGCTGGTTCCTGGTGCCTCATGTACTGTGATAACCTTCTGAGGGCGTACGAGAAAGGAAAGGACACGCCGCTTAGACGTACACCATCTCTCAAGAGAATGGAGATACGGCTTAGCTTTAGTAGCGGCACTTTAGCGTTTTACAGCGTTAGTGATGTGACTGGAGATAAAACTCATCTGCACACTTTTAAAGTCAGCTTTACGCACCCGGTGTATCTGGCTGTAAGGATGATGTCCGGTCAGCCCAAAGCACACATAACCCTCAACTAGTGATTGCAATCAAATTACTCCACTTCCCAAAACAAAATTTTTAGGGATGCACCGAAAGGAAAATTCTTGGCCAAAAATTAGGCTACAGGCCGATTACCGAATATGTTTTTTTTGTGTGTTTTTCCCCTATGTATTTTGCCAATTTTTTTACCATTGCGTAAATTAAATAGCCAAAATGTGCTTTTTACAGTTTTGTCTTGCTTTTCAAAGAAAAAAAAATCTATTTCAAAACAACAATTTAAAAATATTTTTTACATTCTAGTAGACATTATAGCCTACCAACAAAGCACAACTTAACTTAAATTGAATACGTTAGTAAAATAATATTCTTTGGCCATTTTTGAAGACCCCCTTCTTGAATTTTTTATGCACAAATAATGCTTTTTACTTTTTACAAAAAAAAAAAAAAAAAATTAAATAAAGAAAACAGCGATGTAGGGCGATTTTGAAGTTGGAGGAGAAAATAAGATGGAAGTTTTTGGACATACCCTAACTGTCTACCCTAACCTGAGAACACAGAGTTTGCATGCACATCACAGAGCTAGACAAGATGAGCATTTGTTTTTAAAAAGGGTAAAAATATTAATTTATTTTTAAAAAATCATTGATGGCTTCACTAGATCAGACCCTTATTTCTCGGCTGGGATCGTTTAGAGTCCTTTGAAGCTGCATTGAAACTGCATTTTTAACCTTTAATACGTTGAGCACCATTGAAGTCCACAATGCAGTGAAAAACCTTGGAATGTTTTCCTCAACAAAAAAAAAACTACTGAAGAAAGAAAGACATGAATATCTTGAATGATATAGGGGGTGGATAAATTATCAGGAAAGTTCTATTCTGGAAGTGGAGTAATCCTTTAATTTGACTTCACTAGGAGATTGAAGTGGCCACTAGAGAAAATCACATGTTTCTGCAGTGCTTTCACCTCATGCAACCAATTGCTAAAATGATTTCTTAAGCCTTATTCATCCAAACTTATTCTGTTGTCTTGATGTTATGATGCAATACGTCCTTATTGTCTACATTGTCACATGCGTTCTGTTTGCAGTATTTAATTTAATCAAAATACAGTGTGTTAGGAATGCGAGCATGTGACATTTGTTTAACAAGACCACATTACATTTAAAACCATTCTAATTCTGTTGCTGTTTTTATTTTATTTTAACATGTTTGTTAATACTTGCTTCTGCCTAATTTAAATAAACAGCATTTACTCTTTTCTATATATCCCATTATAGTCTATTATTTATTGTATAGCCCTAAACAGACCCCCAAAGTTCATTTTATTTTATGTCTTTTATTTTGAAGAGTTGCCTACAAGCCGACCATCAACTTCGGAAAGGCGGTTAGGCTTTTATTTTGAAGTGTCGCCTGGAAGAGATGCCTTCGGTGTCATTTTTGTTTTATATAAATTCTTTTTTAGTGTGCTTTATTATGATCACAAGAAATCTGTAAGTATTTTCGTACTGATAAAGCATAAATGTGTATTCATTTTATTAATAAGATTTAAATATAAGTAATATAAATCAGAAATCAAAGCAATACCAACACATAAAATCAAATAATAGTGTGAAATAAAATAAAAATCAAGTACATTTAAATTAAATGAGGCTACAATAAAGCATAGGCTATCAAAGTATTAATTAAATCTACACAAATGTAACCCAGAACCACAAAACCAGTCTTTTATCTTGTAATTTAGACTCAGATCTTAAAAGTTTGTCTATGATGTACCAAAAAATAAAATGTTTTAGCTTTTAAATGTTTAAAATCATTGTTTTAAGATAAAATGTAATGATATAAAGTATGACATAAGAAGTCAAAATGAGTAGGAAAAACTCAATATGACATGAAACAAATATGACAAAATTTGGTCAACTTTTATGTCATATTTGATCTTTTTTATCTATGAAATACAACTTTTATCTCAGAAATTCTACTTTATATGTCATAATTTTGATTTAATCTAATAATGTAATTATGGCTTAGTATCTCATAATTTAGAAATTTTTGTGATAATTGTCTTTTTATCTCAAAATTTCAGCTTCTTTTTCTTATAATTGACATTTGTATTGTCACTATAACTCTTTGTCATAGTTACAACTTTTTAGCTCATAACTACATCAAAAATTATAACATTTTTTTTAAAATTAGGACTTACTTAATAAAATATGCTTAGGTAAAATCCTTGTTTTGAGACAAAACAGTGCTAATTTTTGGAAGGTTAGATTTATACACCACCTGAAAGCTAAATAAATAAGCTTTTTGTTAGGATATATATGGCTGAGACACAACTATTTGAAAATCTGGAATCTGAGGGTGCAAAAAATAAAATAAAATAAAGAAATATTGAGAAAATCCTCTTTAAAGTTCAAAATGAAGATCTTAGCAATGCATGTTACTAATCAAAAGCGACGTGTTGGTATATTTACGGTGGGAAATTTACTAAATATCTTCATGGTCACAAATATGTATTTAGTGGGTTCTTCGAGACTTTTATTTTGAAATGTCGCACAGACGGCGGCCATCTTTGATACGATAACGCATTGACGCCGACTTTTATCTGACAAGCGAATCGCGGCTGACGCATCAGTTTCATTCCGCCTGTAAACAATAAACACCGACCCACCGACGAAAGTTATTATGCCTCAACTACTAACTTATGATCACGGTTATACTGAAGCACACCGGCTCTGATCTGAGATCCTCAGCAGTTAAAGGTGAGCTGTGTTTTTAAGGTTTATCAGCTGATATATCCGTGTGGTGTGTGAATTGTGTCATACGATACATTACAATATAAACATATGGCATTCGTTCAGTAAACATACAGATAGATTCTAGTTCGTTGACGCTTTATGCCTGTGTTTGGATCAGTATATGTGTTGTTTTTGGTCACACAGACTGTGAGAGTGTTATGTAACGTCAAATACGTGTAAATACAGACACATTCCAGAGGAGAAACTTTGTTACATTTCATGCGTTCGAAACATTCCGATCTCTTACAAAATGTAACATTTTTTAAAATGAAATTGATTTGAAAATATTTGAGATGCCTGGTTTAAACCAGTCAGAAATGTCAACCTGGTTCTGTGTTATTTTATTATTATTTATGAACTATCATAGTGTTTGTTAATATTCTATCAAGCTTATCTTTATATTTAATTCCGTTTTTATTCACATTTTAATATTATTATGTGAGTTGTAATTTTAAATTTGAGTTATGCTGTAATTTCAGATTTCGTTTGAGTAATTTTAGTACTTAAGCATTTATTTCAGTTCTAATATGTGACCCTGGACCGCAAAACCAGTCTTAAGTAGCACTGCTATATTTGTAGCAATAGCCAAAAATACATTGAATGGGTCAAATTATAGATTTTTATTTTATGCCAAGTAAAGATCTTGTTGCATGAAGATATTTTCTTCAATTTCTTACCGGAAATATATCAAAAATTATTTTTTGATTAGTAATATGCATTGCTAAGAACTTAATTTTGACAGCTTTAAAGGTGATTTTCTCTTAATTTTATTTTTTTCCACCCCAAGAATCCAGATTTTAAATAGTTGTATACTCTTCTAACAAACCATACATCAATGCAAAGCTTATTTATTTGGCTAATAAAATTACCTTTATGACTGGTTTTATGGTCTAGGGTCTGACATTTATGTTTTTGATTTATTTTGATTTTGAACTATCCTGTTATTGTTTAATTTAATCTGATCTTGTGCATTTTTATTATTATTAACTCACTTTTTCTTTTTTCTTTTTTGCATTTGCATGCCAGTAAATTGTTTGTTTGTAAATTGTCTCTTCTACTCACCAAGCCTGCATTTATTTGATCCATAATTTTTGAAATATTTTATTATTCAATATAACTGTTTTCAATTTGAATATATTATAAAATGTAATTTATTCCTTTTATTTCAAGCTGATTTTTTTAGCGTCATTATTCCAGTCTTCAGTCTCCTTCAGTCGGTCCTTCAGAAATCATTCTAATATTATGATATTATTCTTGCTACTCAAAATACATTATTATTGTTTTGACAACAGCTGGGTAATATTTCAGAGAAACAGCATTCATCTGAAATAGAAATCTTTTGTAGCATTATAATGCCTTCATCATCACTTTTGATCAATTTAAAGCTTCCTTGCTAAATAAAAGTATTAATTTCTATAATTTCTTTACCAGAAAAAGAAAAAAACTGACTCCAAGTGTTTAAATGCTATAGTGTATAATGTTTAATGTTTAAAGCTTTTTATTTCACATAAATGCTGATCTTTTGGATCATTCTATTCATCGAAGAATCTTGAAAAAAGTACTCAACTGTTTTATATTTTCACAATTTTCAATATAATAAAAATGTTTGTTGAGCAGCAAATCAGCATATTAGAATGATCGCTAAAGACTGAAGTAATGATGCAAAAAAATTCAACTTTGATCACAGAAATATATTACATTTTAAATTATATTCAAACAGAAAGCAGTTCTTTTAAATGGTAAAAATATTTCACAATATTACTGCTTTTGCTGCATTTTGGATCACATAAATGTAGCCTTGGTGAGCCGAAAAGACTTTAAACAGCAAACATTAGAAATCTTTGACTAGTAGTGTAAGTATGGATGTAAACCGAAGGAGTTGTGTGTCTCGCAGAGGTTTAATCCAGAATGCTGGAGACTGTGACTGGTGTGGAAAGGTTGCTCTATTATGCCAATACCAGTGTGTTTCCCACTGCGGCCAACGGCTCTGAATTCAACCCTGACCATGAGAACAACATCACCAAACCACACAAATGCCTGCAGATCCTGTACGACGACATCGGACACTCCAGGTACGGCCGTTTCACTTTAATAAACCACAATCATCACTCAAGTCTGTAGGACACCTATGTGTTCGTATTGCTTTTATATGGTTTGTGCATGTCTGATATACAGAGTTTAACAAAGCAACAGGTCAGGGATTTTTGTTGTTGTTGTTGTTATTTTGCATTCCAGTTTGCATTTCCGTGTGCTGAAACTGATTGGAGTTTGTATCTGGGCTCTTTGCCATGTTCGAATGCCTGAATGTAGTTTCTAAGCTCTGAAGAGTTTTTCTTAGATACAGATGATCTTGTGTAGCATCTAACAGTAGAGGCTTGTGTGCAAGCCGTGAAATGTGATTTTAGTGCTGGAGGATTTTTACACTGTGGGCTTTCATTTCTGCTTTCGTTCTGCGCTGTGAAGACTCTATCAAACGGGACTGTCCTCTGTAATTTTATTAAAATATCACGCCTTGTTCTCCTGGGACAGCTGGGTTTTGTGTTTCTTTGAGGACGTTTGTGTACGTGAATGTCTTAGAATAGTTTTATGTCTTAAAGAGGACATCCTGGGCTCTTCAGAGACAGCAGATGGTTTGGTGCTTTTCATGACAACTTCCTCTCCTTGTGCATAAATCAGCAAATTATGTAGAAAGGAAAACAGTAGGTCTATTGTTTTAGGGTTATCTATTGTATGTTGTAAGTAAACTTAAGTTTGTGCCAAAAAATAATATTTCCTATGAGACTTTCATTATGAAATATTTGTTTGGGGTCACTAAGATGTTTTTTAAACACATCTTATCTGCTCACCTAGACTGCATCTATTTTAAACAAAAATACTTAAAAAAAAGAAAGAAATATTTTTACAATTTAAAATAACTGTTTGCTATATGAATATGTTGTAAAATGCAATTTATTTCTGTGACCAAAGCTGAATTTTCAGCATCATTACTTCAGTCTTCAGTGTCACATGATCTTTCAGAAATCATTCTAATATGCTGATTTGCTGAGCAAGAAACATTATTATCAATGTTGAGAGTTTCATTACATTATTGAGTTTCTGTACGATTTTTCTTCTTTCAATAAAGCTTAAAATTGACCTTAACATAAAATGTATTTCTGAATTAAAAACATAATTCTCCCTATGTCCTTTATAGAGATACATACAGTAAAATATTAATACAATATTTTAGCAGTATGACAATGAAAATAGAAAATGCAAAAAACTTTTAATATATTTTTGTGATATCATTTACTTTTAGATTTATTTACTTTAAATATTTAGTAATTTTTTGTTTGCACTTTTTTTTTTTTTACATGTTTTTATTATTATTATTAATTTAATTATTTTTCAGCTTGAGTAATTTTAGGAAAGGGAAAGGAAAAGGAAAGGAAAGGAACTTCACCTTAAATCTTAAACTTTTTATTTTGGTTTCCAGGGGGTGTTTGTGTGGATGAATAGGTACTATTTTTTGATTCTGTGGACATTTTGTCTTTAGCCTTTTCTAGTCATTGCTAAAAATCTTTAATATATTTTTGTATTGTCATTTATTATGATATTTATTTACGTGTAAGTTTAAGTCTTTTTTGGGGGGATTTATAATTTTTCTACTCTTTTAAATTTTTTATTAGTGTATATATATTTTTTCAGTTTTAGTAATTTTAGTACTTCAGCTTAAACTTTTCATTTTGGTTCCCAGAGTTTGTGTGAATAGGTACTATTTTCGCTTCTAATTAGGCTTTTCTAGTCATTCCTAAAAACCTTAAATATATTTTTGTACTGTCATTTATTTTTATATTTATTTACTTGTAAGTTTTAGTATTTTTTTGTGCATTTGTCATTTTTACTTTTTTTACGTGTCTTTTTATTATTATTATTATTATTATTATTATTATTATTAATATTATTAATTAATTCATTAATTAATTTTCAGTTTAAGTAATTTTTGTACTTCATCTTAAATTTTTCATTTTGGTTCCCAGGGGTGTTTGTCTGGATAAAGGCTTAGGCTTTTCTAGTCATTCCTAAAAACCTTTAATATATTTTTTTGTACTGTCATTTATTTACTTTTAGTGTTTAGTAATTTTTTGTGCATTTGTCATTTTTACTTCTTTTGTCTTTTTATTCTCATTATATTCATTTATTTTTAAGTTTGAGTAAGTTTAGTACTTCAGCTTAAACTTTTCACTTTGGTTCCCAGGAGGTGTTTGTGTGGATGAATAGGTACTTTCCATCACAGCATAAAAAGTTGAAATTCCTGTTTTAGATGCGTTTGTGTGTGTAGTGTGTGTGTGTGTGGTCTAGTGTTGTAGTCATAAATGGCAGTTTTCTGTGCTGTTTAATCTAAACATGTTTAATGAGCACTGTGTAAAGCCTCTGTTTTGGTCTGATTAGTAACCGTTCGTCTCTGTTTGTCCGTCAGGGTTCGTTACTGGGACTTGATGCTGCTCATCCCAAACGTGGCTTTCCTCGTCTTCCTGATGTGGAAGCTTCCATCTGCTCGCGCTAAGATCCGTCTGACCTCCAGCCCCATATTTGTGGCATTCTACATACTGGTAAGCTGAAGTTTGTCTACAGCTGTCACTCCACACACATCTGTGTTTTGCTCTGACAGACTCTTTCTTTTCTCATTCAGGTGTTTGTGGTGGCGGCTGTAGGAATCACACGTGCCATCGTCTCCATGACCGTCAGCACATCCATTGCAGCCACACTCATAGACAAGGTGAAAGCACACTCAAAACATCTCAATGAGGACTTTATAGTGACTTCCGTAAATCTTAAATTAATTATAGTGCTATATATGTGACCCTGGACCACAAAACCAGTCTTAAGTCGCTGGGGTATATTTGTAGCAATAGCCAAAAATACATTGCATGGGTCACAATTATTGATTTTTCTTTTATGCCAAAAATCATTAAGAAATTAAGTAAAGTTCATGTTCCATGAAGATTTTTTGTAAAATTCCTACTGTAAACATATCAAAATGTAATTTTTGATTTGTAATATGCATTGTTAAGAACCTAATTTGGACAACTTTAAAGGTGATTTTCTCAGTCTTTTTGATTTTTTTGCATCCTCAGATTTCTGATTTCAAATAGATGTATCTCAGTCAAATATTGTCCTATCCTAACAAACCATACATCAATAGAAAGCTTATTTACTGAGCTTTCATGTGATTTATAAATCTCAGTTTTGTCAATTTTAACCTTATGACTGGTTTTGTGGTCCAGGGTCACATATACTAACAAAACCCTAATTTTTAAAGCGCAACTTAAGTGTGAAAAATATGTTGTCTTGTTTCCAGCCCAAAAATCTAAAAATTTTCTAGACAAGTAAAAATGATTGTCTTGTTTTCAGAAAAAAAAAATCAAAAAATCAAAATTAAGTGCGTTGTTGCATGAAACAAGCTAAATAATCTGCCAATGGGGTAAAAAAAATAATCTTGTTTTCTGTTTTCAGATTATTTTGCGCGTAACTTTGACTTGTTTTATCCTCCTTGATTTAAGAATTTTTTTTAGAATTTTAGTAAGAAAAGCATTTTTTGCAGTGAACATTATTTGGTATTCTATGAGCCATTATTCTTTTCATGACACTAATAAAAAGCTTTTTTATTTTAGCTTCTGTGGACATTGTTATGCACTTTTGCTCTGAAAATTATATTACTGTTTAAAACATATACCCCTGGTTTAACAGACAAGGCTTAAGCCTAGTCTAAGACTAAAATGTAAATCTGAGCTGTTTCAACTGAAAGAAACTTGCACTGACTGATCTTAAATGATATCAGTGCCTTTGTTTTGTCTCAGGATGCACAACAGTAATGTGTTTTTCTAAGCATGTTTATAAACATTACTTAAATGTCCTAATTGAACTATGGGCTAATCCTGGCTTAGTCTAAACCCTGTCTGTGAAACCGGGCCTAAATGTTTTTTGATTTTTACAGACATTACAAATCCTCCCGTATATTCTCCATTCAGTATTGAGTACAAAATTGATGGATGCTGAAAGAGTATTTTAATCTAGGGTCAGAAATTAGCCAGGGCTCAGGCAAAGATAAAAACACAGAAAGTGATGAAAATGCCTAAAATATTTAGCGTTTACAGTGTTTGGATTAAATCATGACTCTAAAATAAATGCCTGTATTTTCATCCTGTTATCTAAGCTTTGATAATTTTATTTCATCGTATTCCATTCTAGATTTATCTAGACAGTAAAGACATTTATAATATTACAGAAGATTTCCATTTCCAATAAACGCTGTTCTTTTGAACTTTCTATTCACCGGTGAATTCTGAAAAGTAAAATATATCCCGGTTTCCACAAAAATGTGAAGTAGCACAACTGTTTCCAACGTTGTTAATAATCAGTAATGTTTTCCGAGCAGCAAATATCAGAATGATTTCTGAAGGATCACTGAGTGGAGTAATGATGCTGAAAATTCAGCTTTGCATTACAAGAATAAATTACATTTTACTATGTTTTCACATAGAAATGAGTTATTTTAAATTGTAAAAATATATCATAATTTTACTGTATTTTGATCAAATAAATGCAGTCTTGTTGAGCAGAAAAGATTGTTCAAAAACATCCTACCGACCCCAAAACTTTAAACAGTGGTGTATTTAGTAAAACAGGTGGAGTGACTTCTTACATTATGTAAATGGATTATGAAAACCAACATTTGTTTAATAAAAATAATGTGACTGATGAATCATTGATTATCAGAGCAGGAACAAAGAAAGAAAGTAAATATTGTCTGTTCTGACTTCATGTTGACTTGCAGATCTGTTCGGTTTGCTGATGTTGTAATGAACACACTGACAGGACTGTGCTGTAATTGTGACGTGATTTCTGTGTGTTTACAGGTGCTTTGGGAAATCACAAGGTTCTTTTTATTGGCCATTGAGCTCAGCGTCATCATACTTGGACTGGCTTTTGGTACGTTTCTGCATTTGTTTGTTTTGGACCTCAAATGTGACCCAAGACCACAAAACCATTTTGTGATTTTTCTTTTATACCAAAAATCATTAGGACATTTTATACATTTCCTACTGTGAAACTTAATTTCTGATTAGTAATATTGCTAAGAACTTAATTTGGACAACTGTAAAGGTGATTTTCTCAGTATTTAGATTTTTTGCACCCTTAGATTCCAGATTTTCAAATATTTTTATCTCCACCAAATATGGTCCTATCCTGACAATCAATGGAAAGCATATTTATTCATTAAGCTTATTTATGATATATGCATCTCAATCAAAATCAAAAATTATCTTTCATCTGTATATTTTCAGTTTTTTGGTTAAAGTTTGAGCAATTTCTTGTGCTTTTGTCATTTTCATTAATTTTTAAAAAATATCTATTTGGCCTAAATTTATATTTTTTTCACTTGTAGTAATTTTAGTTATTCAACTTCAACTCATTTTGTTTTATTTAGTAGCCAAGGCAATATTTCATTATTTTTAACCTAATATTTTATATAAACTTTATTTCCATTAATGATTAAAATGATTTTTAATAGTTTTGGTTAACCAAAACAACGCTAGTGGCAGGGATTTCCATGTTTTGTAAATGTACACATTGCATTGTAACATACTGTGCAGTGAGAGCTCATGAAAACGAAGGGTTTTTATCGTGCGATGCACTTCCTGTTTAAATGACGTGTTTGCTGATTGTGTTTGCTCAGGCCATCTGGAGAGCAAGTCCAGCATCAAGCGTGTGTTGGCCATTACTGCGGTCCTGTCTCTGGCGTACTCAATCACACAGGTGTGTTATACAACAACCGTTCATTACACATTTATATTAATATTTGTTACAGGAAAAAATATACAGTTGAGGTCAAAATATTTACATATAGTCCACAAGATAAAATAATAGTTGAATTTATAAAAAAAATGACTCCATTTAAAAGATTCTTAATACTGTGTTGTTCCCTGAATGATCCACAGCTGTGTTTTTTATTTAGTGATAGTTGTTCATGAGTCCCTTGTTTGTCCTGAACAGTTAAACTGCCTGCTGTTCTTCAGAAAAATCCTTCAGCTCCCACAATTTCTTTGTTTTTTTTTTCAGCATTTTTGTGTATTTGAGCCCTTTTAAACAATGACTGTATGATTTTGAGATCCATCTTTTCACACTGAGGACAACTGAGGGACTCATATGCAACTATTACAGAAGGTTCAAACACTCACTGATGCTCCAGAAGGAAAAACCATGCATTAAGAGCCGGGGGTGAAAACTTTTGAACAGAATTTAGATGTGTAAATTTTTCTTATTTTGCCTAAATATCATATTTTTTTCATTTAGTACTGCCTTTCAGAAGCTACAGAAGATACTTGCATGTTTCCCAGAAGACAAAATAAGTTAAATTTACCCTGATCCTCAAATTCAAAAAGTTTTCACCCCCGGCTCTTAATGCATGGTTTTCCTTCTGGAGCATCAGTGAGTGTTTGATCCTTCTGTAATAGTTGCATATGAGTCTCTCAGTTGTCCTCAGTGTGAAAAGATGGATCTCAAAATCATACAGTCATTGTTGGAAAGGGTTCAAATACACAAAAATGCTGCAAAACCAAAGAATTTGTGGGAGCTGAAGGATTTTTCTGAAGAACAGCAGACAGTTTAACTGTTCAGGACAAACAAGGGACTCATGAACAACTATCACTAAACAAAAACACAGCTGTGGATCATTTAATATAAAAAGGGTAATTTTTATAAATTCAACTATTATTTTTTCTTGTGGACTATGACATCTTTTACGTGAAATATCTTATTCAGGTCAGTACTAAATAAACAACAACATGCATTTTGTTTGATCCCTCTTATTTTGCAAAAACAATTAACATTTTGCAGATTCTGAAAGGGGGATGTAAACTTTTGACCTCGACTGTATATACCTAACAAAATCTGTTGAGTTGGAATTAATTCAGAAACCAGTCTGATAAAATAATGATTTTTAAGTGACATGGTGTATAAACCACTTCTAGTGAGTTATTGCTTTAATTCAACGTCTCTTGCTCTTTCAGGGGACTCTGGAGATTCAGTTCCCAGACAAACATCTCTCCGCCAAAGACTTCAACATCTATGGTCACGGCGGGCGGCACTTTTGGTTGGCCAGTTCCTGTTTCTTTTTCTTGGTAGCTAATAAATTACTTCTCCTTTCTTTCGAAACCATCTTGTGTTTATATATTGAATTATTAATGCTTTATTCTGCATTATAATCTGTTTTAGGTTTATTCCCTGATAGTCATCCTACCTAAAACTCCAATCAGAGAGAGGATCTCATTGCCATGTGAGTAAAGGCTCTGTTTTCAGTTTTTTCATGTAAGAATCATTCAGATGATGATGTGAATGTGTTTGTGTTTCTCGTGTCCCAGCAAAAAGAAGTTTTTACGTGTACGCTGCCATCCTGTCTGTGCTGAATCTGGTCCAGGGTTTGGGAAGCGCGCTGCTCTGTGCCGACATCATTGAAGGCCTCTGGTGAGGATTCATCTCTTTCTGTCAAACATATATAGCTAGGTGTCATATTAGAAGTGTTAAGTGTTAAATGTTCTGTTTCAAATATATTTTAAGGGGAGACACTGCAAGCAAAAACCGTGTTTTTTCATGCATATATCAAGTTTGAGATTTTGGGCTTTCTGGTTTTTCATAAAGTGTTTTTTCAGACTAGTGGAAAAAAATCCAAAAGACACTGTTAAGTGTTTCTTTTATAGCACTTTATCTATTTGTGTCAGTAGATTTCAATTACAGTGCATATTTTTTAAGGCTATTTTCTCAAAATTATTTTTTTCTCCTACACTGAGCCATAAATCTCCACTTCAGCAGCACTTACACACACCAAACTTTACATGTTTATTCCTGTCTATATCCTGAGGATTTTTACAGAGGGATTTGTTCATATATAATTTGCATGATTTTATATAACATTTTAATCCACCAAAATGGTAAAACAATATAGTGTTACCTGTCTGTTCTTTTTTCTGAATTATGTCATGATGAAATGATAATATGTCAAAAAAAAAATTAGATTAGATTTTTGTACTAGAAGTGTATGCAAATTAGTGCATATTTCATTAAATAAAGCCTCATTTGCTTATTTAAACCTAACATTTTAGAAAACTTGTAATACAAAAAATGTTGCATTTTGTGAGCTAGTTTAATTAAGAAATTCACAATTGATATTTTTATTTCTGTGTTGTATCGAATATTTGGCATTATGCCCTCCTCTTTAGACTAAAAGATGATGGAATTAAAGCCTGAAAGTTAAGAAAAATACTAAATAGCTTAAATTGAATTGTTTTTATTTTATAATAAAAATACATTATATTATCAGCATAAGTTTAAAGTTTTGAGTGAAAAGGGTGTTGAAAATTAAGATTCTAAAAGAAAAATTTATGAAGAACTAGAATCTTAAATCATATTGTGATAGCTTTAAAACTTCTTGAGTTATAGACACTCAAACGTTGGAAAATGAAAATTTTGGCACAAGATTTAACGAGATACATCTCTAGTTTTAACATTATTTGTTCTTCAGACATTCCTTTTCAAAAGAAAAAGAAGTATCGTAATTTTTCAAACTGACCCACATTAGGTTTTTGACCACTGAAAATGTGTATTTTTTTAACGGTTTACTCCCAGAGCCATATGTGACCCTGGAGCACAAAACCAGTCTTAAGTCGCTGGGGTATATTTGTAGCAATAGCCAAAAATACATTGTATGGGTCAAAATTATTGATTTTTCTTTTATGCCAAAAATCATTAGGAAATTAAGTAAAGATCATGTTCCATGAAGATATTTTGTAAAATTATACTATAAATATATCAAAATGTAATTTTTGATTAGTAATATGCATTGTTAAGAACTTAATTTGGACAACTTTAAAGGTGATTTTCTCAGTATTTAGATTTTTTTGCACCCTCAGATTCCAGATTTTCAAATAGATGTATCTCGGCCAAATATTGTCCTATCCTAACAAACCATATATTAATAAAAAGCTTATTTATTGAGCTTTCATATTTTGTGTACATCTCAGTTTTGTAAAATTTAACCTTATGACTGGTTTTGTGGTCCAGGGTCACATATTGAAATTCCAATATCTCTGGAGCCAAATCTAATTTTCTAAGGTGAAATTTGCCATTTTGACCTCCCTCTACAAAATAGTGCATTACTCGGAAATATTCATCCATGACATTTAATATTTTGGCTTTCGTCACTCAAAAATTTGAACCGGAAGTTTTTGAAATTAAGTTGATTTGACACGGAATTACCCTGCTATAAAAATTATACAAATATTGCATTTTTTTCTTTTTCGAAACATTTTAAATTAACGTTTTGTAAACTAGTTTAATTAAAAAAATTCTGCATACATCTCATCAGTTACCTTTACATCTGTGTCATATCAAATATTTGTCATTCTGTCCTGCTCTGAAAAATCCATTTAAATGAAGCGCAATGTCTAATTGAATAGTTTTTATTATATTATTATAATGCATATTAAATAAATTATATTATCAGCAAAAAAAAATAAAATAAAAGTGAATTGAAAAGCATGAGTGCAAGAATGGCAAATTTCAATTAAAATGTGTTTTATTATAATTAAAAAAATAATAGAGATTTTTAAATATATGCTTAAAAACCTTAAATATTTCTAATTCGTTTTATATCATAATATTAATTTCTTTTACCTTTTTCAGATTGTAAGAAATTGCCAGATTATGATTTTTGTCATTTTTTGTGTATCTGTTCGTCTGTGTGTTTGCAGCTGTGTGGACGTCACCACATTCCTGTACTTTTCCGTCTTTGCTCCTCTGATCTATGTGACGTTCCTCAAAGGATTCTTCGGGTATGTAGACGCACCTGTGATTCAGTCACAGGATATTACAGACATTCAGCCTCCAGACAGACTCATTCCTGTCATGTTATGCCGCTTTAGCTCTGCATGTGGAAGTGAGTAACTGAAACTGTATTCACAGAGCAGATGAATAGGCCGCTGTGGGTTTCAGCTTCCCTAAAATGCCATATTCTACACCTTTGCAGAATTTATTTTTAATTCATGCATCAAAAGCAGTCATGCTTTATCGCATTCAGAGTGAATTGGGGAAGTTTGAGATGTGTTTCTATATGCCATAAGAGAAATACGGTTGTTCGTGATATGATTACACTAAACCACACCTTAAAGACATTACTGCCCTCAGCAAATGTGGTTTTAAACTGTTTTAAAAGTAGCTTTAAACAGAATTTGACAAAAATTATCTAAAAATTTGGTAAAGTCAGAGCACTTCTGATATCAAGAGAGGATGAATGTGGTTATTTCCCTGTTCAAAAATTCGTAAGAGGAAAAAAAAATCTTTATAAATGTGCCAAAAATTGCGAAAATTGATGTTTTAGACATTTTGTACAACATGATATATTAAAATAATACACTTTATTTGGATGCCACAAAATATTATCAGATTTTTGTCTATCAGTCGCACATAGTTAGCATACATAATTTCTCCGCAAAAACATTTAAAAGCATAAAAAGGATTACTGTTACTTACTTGCATACAAAACTTTGGGGTCGGTAAGATTTTTGAATGTTTTTGAAAAAGAAAAACAAGGCTGCATTCATTTAATCAAAAATACAGTAAAACATTAATATTGTGAAATAATCTATTTTAAATGCAAATATATTGTAAAATATAATTTTTTTCTGTGATGTAAACCTGGATTTTTAGCAGCCGATACTACAGTCTTTAGTTTCTAAAGAAACCCATTTCCACCATGTAAGAAAAAAATAATGCTTTGTTAAATCATAATAATGACTTAAACAAATTTAATTATTAGATACTGAGTCATAATGAAAATATAAAAAGTCACTATTTTGACATAAAAAGCCAGTATTGATGAAAGTCATAATTAGGATAGAAGTGAAAATTATGACATAAGTAAAAATAGTTTTGTCAAGAATATAGACTTTTGTTTTGTTTTTTTTTAAATCTCAAAATTCTTTATTTTTAACACATAATTATAATTTACCAGAGATTCTTCAGTGTCTACGAAAACCCATAAACTGCCATATGAAGAACATGCTTTTATAAATCATAATTATGACAAAAAGTTCATCATTCTGATATAAAAAGCTGCTATTTTGACTAAAAGCTGATATTGAGATAAAAAAAGTCAATTATCCCTGATCTTCAAATTCAAAACAGGGTTTACCCACGGCTCTTAATGCATTGTTTCCTTCTGGACCATCAGTGAGCGTTTGAACCTTCAGTAATAGTTGCATATGAAAAAAAAAAAAAAACATCATTCACGTAACAACACAGTATTAAGAATCAAGTCTATGTAAACTTTTGAACAGGATTATTTTCTCTTGTGGACAATATGTAAACCTATTTTATGTGAAACATCTTATTCAGTTCGGTAATAAATAAAAGATAGCGTAAAAAAAAACAGTCAATTATGACAGAAGTGAAAATTATGACATAAAAAGCCTAATTGTTTTTGTCATTATAATGACTTTTTCTGAAAATACAAACTTGTTATAATTTTGACATACAGTACTGTGCAAAAGTTTTAGAGCTAAAAATGGTCAGTGCTCCACAGAGATCTGATCTCATCATCATCCAGTCTGTCTGGAATCACATGACGAAACAAAACAAACTGAGACTAAATCCAGAAGAACTGTGGCAACATCTCCAAGATGCTTCAAGAGACCTATCTAAGCTACCTGAAAAACTAGTGTACCTAGGACAAAACTGCTTTAAACTCAAAGGATGGTCACACCAAATGATTACATTTAGTTAATAGAAGTTAATTGATAAAGAAACTCTATTTATGACATTATTTTGGACAGCATCCAAACAGGTCAGGTCAAAACTTTTAAAGGAACACTCCACTTTTTTTGGAAATAGGCTCATTCTCCAACTCCCCCCGAGTTAATAAGTTGATTTTTACCGTTTTGAAATCCATTCAGCCGTTCTCCTGTTCCGGCGATATCACTTTTAGCATAGCTTAGCATAGATCATTGAATCCTATTAGACCAATAGCATCGCGTTCAAAAATGACCAACGAGTTTCCATATTTGTTGTATTTAAAACTTGACTCTTCTGTAGTTATATCGTGTACTAAAACCGGTGGAAATGCAAAGCTGTGAGTTTCTAGGCTGATAAGATTAGGAACTATACTTCCATTCCGGCGTAATAGTCAAGGAAGTTTGCTGCCGTAATAAGGCTGAAGCAGGAGCAGTGCTACCACGCAGCACATGTGCAAATGCTAAACTAGCTGGGAACTCATTTCTGATATTACTCCGCCTGCTTCAGCCTTATTACGGCAGCAAACTTCCTTGACTATTACGCCGGAATGGAAGTGTAGTTCCTAATCTTATCAGCCTAGAAAATTGAAGCTTTGCATTTCCGCCGGTCTTAGTACACGATATAACTACAGAAGAGTCAAGTTTTAAATACAACAAATATGGAAACTCGTTGGTCATTTTTGAACGTGATGCTATTGGTCTAATAGGATTCAATGATCTATGCTAAGCTATGCTAAAAGTGATATCGCCAGAACAGGAGAACGGCTGAATGGATTTCAAAACGGTAAAAATCAACTTATTAACTCGAGGGGAGTTGGAGAATGAGCCTATTTCCAAAAAAAGTGGAGTGTTCCTTTAACACAACTGTAGCTTTGCAGATAGGTCTCTTGAAGCATCTTAGAGATGTTGCCAGTTCTGGATTTAGTCTGTCTCAATTTGTTCTGTTGATTTAATTTAGTTATTAGAAATATAGATAGAAATTACTGACTTAAAACCATTTAGGTGTAACGGGCTGAAGTCAGTTATTCCTCACTTGCAATATTGACCAAAATAATTGTGATTATGATTTTTGCCAAATTCGAGCAGCCCTATATAAGAACTGTATAAATGACATCCTGTCCGAAATGAAGCTGTTTTATTACCATGTCTTAGGTCCAGTGTTGTTTTTGACAACCATCTTAGATTTAGTCTTAGTCTTAGTCTTTTGGACTAAAATGCTTCTTAGTTTTAGTCAAATTTTAGTCACTTCTATATGTGATAGTTTTAGTCCAATTTTAGTCGACGAAAAGTCACAAAGGTTTTAGTCTAGTTTTAGTCGACGAAAAGTCAAAAAGGTTTTAGTCTAGTTTTAGTCAAAAAAAGGGAAAAAAGTAGTCTTTTAACAAATTAATGTATGTCAGTAAGTATTTTACTGTTGGGTAGTGTCACTTATAAGTTCTGAAAATAGCAGATCTATAGTTCAACACAATGTGAGCTTCGGGATCGACTATTTTCACCAATAATTACAATAATGAAGGAATGTTTTAGAACATAAAAGACAAACAAGGATGGAATGCTAAAACGGCTTGCCATACTAGTACAGCAAAGAGTATTTAATGCTAAAACGGCTTGCCATAGCGTCAGATACTTTAAGTTTTAATCGGCATGCACAATAAGCGGAAATGTCATGCATTTTAAACGTCTGACGGACCACCCACTAACATTTTCGTCTATTCTCGTCTCGTCAACGAAAACTCACACACGTCTCGTCATGTTTTAGTCATCAACGAGCCATTTTTATCTCGTCATCGTCTCGTTATCGTCATGAAAAAAAGTGGCGTCAACGAAATGATTTCGTCATCGTCATCGTTGACGAAAACAACACTGCTTAGGTCTTATTGTAACAAACATCCTGTCCTCGTTTCTCTTCAGCTCTGAGCCCAAAATCCTCTTCTCCTACAAGTCACAAATCGATGAGCCAGAAGACTCAGACGTTCACCTGCCCAACACCTCGTCCTCTGGCCTGGGCCGGAAGGATCTGGATCACGGCTCGTACTCCAGCACTCAGATCGACGGCTCCGGTGCGTACCTGGACGACGTCGTGTCGGGACCCTTCGGCGGAGGACACAGCATCAACAGCATCGACAGCGACCGCTGGAGAGCCATCAACGCCTGAACACGCTTCAACACTGACCTCCACAGACGAACATTTGACCCTTGAGTTTGTCATGCACTGCCTTGATTGGGGAACGGTTTTATTTAAGATCGATTTCATTTGTATTCCATGAATCCAACATTCCTTGTATAACACCAGTGCTCTTACTTTGACATTTGTGTACTCGGATCTGTGCCGCAGGCAAGTTTATTGGACTTTGTGATGTGCATAATCGAATATATTTCTGCTGAAACCATACTCGACCGTCGTTCGCTTATCTCTAGATGATTTCAGAGTTGTGCTTCTGAGACCAGCTCATGTTTTGATGCTCATTTAGGGTTGTTTTGCACTGATTCGGCTCATTCGCTTGCTGATTTGAAGGCTTAAGGACCCTGCACTGTAAAAAATGCTTTTCTTACTTACTTGTTTCCAGCCAAAATATCTAAAAATTCTTAAATCCAGAAGATTTTCTAGGTGAGTCAAAATAATTGATTGTTTTCAGAAAAAAAAGTCAAAATTAAGTGCTTTTTCACTTAAAAGAAGTTAAATAATCTGCCAGTTGAGTAAAAAAAAAAAACAATTTAAATTAAAAAGCAAAATTATTTTTCTTATCCCATTGGCAGATTATTTAGCTCATTTCAAGCAAAAACTCACTTGAATTTGACTTGTTTTTTCTGAAAACAATACATTTTTACTTGTTTTGAAAATCGTCTTAATTTAAGAATTTTTGTATATTTTGCCTGGAAACAAGACTCTCTAATCTAAGTAAAATCTAAGTAAGGAAAGCATTTTTTGCAGTGTGAAATCTAACTGGACTCTGTTCACGTGCTTCGTATGGACCGAGCGTTCATCTAGAGGTTGCTATGTCATAGTATTTTCTTTGGATTTTTATTTATTTTAGTTATCTGATGAATTCTTTTAGCCTGCCGTCATTAGATTCGGGCTCAGTTCTTAAAGTGAAAAAGTGAAAATGCAACCGGTTCAAGTCAGGTTTGTCCTAATGTCATTCCACGTGGGAGAAAGTGAAGAAAAAGGACCATACTAGAAGAAAGCATTTGTTTTATTTGATAAAACACCACTAGTTCATTATAACATAACCTTTTTGGTGCACAGAAGAAATCTTCAATTAAATTTGGCCTGAGTAAAATGCTTGCTTCTTATTGCTTACTTCCCTTTGAGCTTTAAGTATAATTTGGGCATGAAGAGAAAATGTTTTATGAAAAAACTGTCTGTTAGAGATGCTTTTAACAATGGATTTTAAGTCAAACTTTGCAGTTTAAATTTTTTTTGCACTGAAATGAGTCATACACTGCAAAAATGCTTTGCTTACTTTGATTTTTTTTTTGTCTTGTTTCCAGCCAAAATATCGAAAAATTCTTAAATAAATAAAGATTTTCTAGATGAGTAAATAACATCTTGTTTTCAGAAAAAACAAGTCAAAATTAAGTGTGTTTTTGCTTGAAACAAGCTAAATAATCTGCCAATGGGGTAAGAAAAATAATCTTGTTTTAATCATTCTAAGCAAGAACTCACTTATTTTTTATTTATTTATTTTTTTTCTGAAAACAAGAAATAATTTTTACTCGTCTAGAAAATTCTTCTTGATTTAAGAATTTTTAGATATTTTGGCTGGAAACAAGCTAAATAATCTGCCAATGGGGTAAGAAAAATAATCTTGTTTTCTGTTTGAAATAAGATTTATTTATTTTTTTACTCAATTGGCAATTTATTTCGCTTATTCTAATGATTTAAGAATTGTTTTAATATTTTGGCTGGAAACAAGACAAAAAAACAAAAGTAAGAAAATCACTTTTTGCAGTGTACTGCTTTGCTCTGTGTGTTTATTTAATTTTTTCAAAGATATTTAGTTTTTTCTTCCCTGAAATGCTTTGTTAAAGATAATTAATTCGGTTAGTCTATAGTACTATATTAATTGTTTTAAAGCACAAAATAAGAACTATTTTAATCAGTCCAGCAAAGATACTTAAATCCCATAAAGCTGTATTGAGCCACATGGACAACCGAGGACTTTTATTTTGGAACATAATTTTAGTGACGCGTAGAAGCGATTTTCACAAGCAGGAACTCTCGACGTCAACAGATGTGAATAACACTTTTTATTTCATGTATTTAGTAAAAGAGCGTTTCTTTTGCATTTGAACATTTTAGATCAATAAACCGTTTCCATTCTGTGACCTGTGCTTTCGTTTATATGTTTTTATATCGAAAATGCTTCACACAATATCATCACGTGATCACGTGTCACCTGACTGCTATCAACGGTTTCTTTAAATTTTACTAAAAAATTAAAGATGAGACTAAAATGTACTTTAAGAAATAAAAAAAATCTGAATAGATATATAAAATACGATTATTTTTACATGCAAAAACAAAAGCAAAAGGCCAAATAAATGAAATATTATTACTATTTATCGACCATTTCATTCAAATATAATAATAAAAATGTTTAAAATATACCTTAAAATAAAAAATAAAAATTAGTCAATTTCTGTTTATTATAGATTTTCACTGCAAAAAAGTTTTGCTTTTAATATAAGAACAAAAATTAAGCAAGCAAGCAAGCAAATAATTAAAAAATAATAAATAAATGTTTTAATTTTATTATTTTTTTATTGCAAAACTTGTAAAAAACACACAAGAACAGGGAAGATTAGACATTGATACATTTATATAAAATTTATCATAAGGATAAAAACAGAAAATAATATTCTGTATTTGCCTACATCAAATTATGGTGTTATCCATACAGAAAAGAAAAGTATAAAAATAAATTACATCTTTTTAGAAAAGGTGTCATTATGCAACAAAAATGTGGAATACTTTTTGTTATTTGTAAGTCTAAGAGATGAAACAAGAAGAGAATCAAGTTCAGCAAGAAAAAGGAAAATGACAGAGGAGATTTAAGCCATTTTTGCTTATGAATGAAACATTTTGCAATCAATATAAGAAAATTAACAACATATTCAACAGATAATAGTTTTGAATTTTCAAATAAATATTTTATTTATTTATTTATTTTTTACATGATTTTTTCTTCTCTCTTTTTTTTAGCTGAAATTCAGCAATTTTACAGTAGCCAGGGGGTGAACAAAAGGGAAAAAAGACACAAAATTGTAAAGAAACAGAAAAAGAAAAGTAAATAAAGCAAATAAATACATACTAAATAATTATATAGTTAAATAAAAACATGGAAATGTTTACATACATTAACACACTTAACAGCTTTCTTGTTAATCCGATTGTAAATAGATTTTAGGTATTGCTTTACTTCTGATTTCAGAATGAGAAACAATGGTTTATAATTGCCAAACTTGCATTTATGTATATTAAACTTTGCCAACAAAAGTAACAGATTAATCAAATAATATTCCTTATGGAATGACATGTCATTAGTTAAAAAACAAAAACAAAATATTTTCAAAACAAAGATGTTTGTATGCCATATCAAACCATAAACACAGCTATTCCAGAAAGTTACAAATAAATATTTTACATTTTTCTTCCGCGGCCTCCATGTGACGTTAATCTTTTAAATAGAACTACATTTCCCATGGTGCATCACGCGACGTGCATCGTGGTCACGTGACGCGTGCTAAACCGTGATAGGAGGTTTGATGATTTTATCCGCATGTAGCTGGACACGGTGACCCTGAGGTAAATCGGGGTGATTTTATTTCTGTTGTTTGAGTATTTGGGGTGTTTTCGGGCTGATGGGGGCCTCGGACAGCAGGAGCAGATCTGTGTCTTACGGACTGGACGAACAGGACAATGTCACGGTCCTCCACGGAGTTAAGGTGACAGACAACACAACATCTGCACTTCAAATACAGAACCATAATAGTGTCCTGTGTTGTACTACTGTACCTTTATATGATTTTAATAAGATATATGTTTGTAATAGTGCTTTTATAAACAGAAGTATGTTGTGACTGTCCTTATGTCCTCTTATGAACCTCAGTAGCTCTGAGAAAATGAAAGTATCTTTTGATCAGTTAGTCTTTCCCTGGGTTTATTGATTCATATGTGATTTTCTCAGATCTGCTCATTTTAAAGCGTTGTTCTCATGTTCATCCTCATGTCTGGTTTGATATGATATGATCTAATTAGCTGTGAAATATAAACCTATACAGTCATTTTATCTGCTCTAACTCAAGGTCAAAGACACAAAACAGTGCGATAAGACTGATCTGTGAACAGTGACAACTGTATTTTATTTTCTTGATTCACTTCAGGTAAAAACGCTGCTTTTTTCATGCAGCTGTCAAGTTTGAGATTTTGGGCTTTTTGGTTTTTCATGTAGTGTTTTTTCAGACTAGTGGAAAGAAAACATCCAAAAAAAAAAACACTTTCTTTCATAGCACTTTATCTATTTGTGTCAATAGATTTTAATTACAGTACATATTTTTCAAGGCCGTTTTCTTAAAAAGAGTTTTATCTCCTACACTGAGCCATAAATCTCCACTTCAGTAGCACTGACACACACCAAACTTTACATTTTATTGTCTATATCCTGAAGGTTTGTACAGAGGGATTTGTTCATATATGATTTGCTTGATTTTATTCCCCCCAAAATGGTGAAGAAATATAGTGTTTCCTGTCTATTCTTTATATATATATACCCACAAATTCCCATTAAGGAAATTCCCTCTGTTTAGTTTAGAAGTTGTTTGCATCTGTTTTGAGAAACAGAGGCAAATATGAATCTTTTAGTGGTACGATCAGTTTGTTTTAATATTATTTATTAGTCATTTGTCAGAATTTTACTCAATTAAAAATCAGTGTCTAGCCAGAAAAAGCATACTTAAGTGATAGATAGGTAGATAGATAGATAGATAGAAGAGAATATTTCGATAAGAGCTTAATTTATGATATTTTGGTGTTATAATGTTGTTATCATAACCAATTATATACTGATAAAGTCAAATGTTTACATACACCTTTCAGAATCTGCAAAATGGTAATTATTTTACCAATCATACAAAATGCATGTTGTTTTTTATTTAGTACTGACCTGAAAAGATATTTCACATAAAAGACGTTCACATATAGTCCACACTTGATTCTTAATACTGTGTCCACATCTGTGTTTTTTGTTCAGTGATAGTTGTTCATGAGTCCTGAACAGTTAAACTGTCTGCTGTTCTTCAGAAAGATCTTTCAGGTCCCACAATTTCTTTGTTTTTTCAGCATTTTTGTGTATTTGAGCCCTTTCCAACAATGACTGGACGATTTTGAGATGCATCTTTTCACACAGAGGACAACTGAGGGACTCATACGCAACTATTACAGAAGGATCAAACCCTCACTGATGCTTCAGAAGAAAAAAAATGCATTAAGAGCTGGGGGTGAAAACTTTTGAATTTCAGAGTAAATGTAACTTATTTTGTCTTCTGGGGAACATCTTCTGTAGCTTCTAAAGGGCAGTACTAAATGAAAAAATATTATATTTAGGCAAAACAACAAAAATGTACACATCCTCATTGCGTTCAATAGTTTACACCCCCCGGCTCTTAATGCATCATGTTTCCTTCTGGAGCATCAGTGAGTGTTTGAACCTTTCTTAATAGTTTCATGAGTCCCTCAGTTGTCCTCAGTGTGAAAAGATGGATCTCAAAATCATACAGTCATTGTTGGAAAGAGTTCAACTACACAAAAATGCTGGAAAACCAAAGAATGTGTGGGACCTGAAGGATTTTTCTGAAGAACAGCAGTCAGTTTAACTGTTCAGGGCAAACAAGGGACTCATGAACAACTATCACCAAGCAAAACAGTTATGGATCATTCAGGTAACAACACAGTATGTAAACTTTTGAACATGGTCATTTAACTCTTATTTTCTCTCGTGGGCTATATGTAAACATCTTTTATGTGAAATATCTTATTCAGGTCAGTACTAAATAAATAACTTGCATTTTGCATGGTCCGTCTTAATTATATAAATATATACCCAGAAATGCACCTTTGTAAGTGAATCATGACTCAGTTGATGTCATTTTAATGTGTATCTGTGTATCTCAGTTGTCCGGTGATGTTCTTCAGCGGATGCGGGAGTCTGGACCATCATCATCATCATCTAAACCAGCATCACCCAAACCTGAAAGTGCCAAACCTGAACCAGGTATGAACGCTTCTGCTCCTCTTTTCAGCAACACTTGCTTTATATCTGACATTTGACTGTGTTATATTAATCTTTCAGGGCCTTCCAGACCATCTGCAGCAGAGACGCAGGAGGAGCTCAGAAGACGGTTAGTGTGTTACATATATTTATCAGTATTTCTGAAGAAATCTTCTGCAATAATAACTAATGCAACTCTACTAAAAATACAGTAAATGGTGTGGTTACACTGTACTTAAAGCCTGTATGTATAATGCATTATGAAGGTATTCATAATGTATTTATAATGCATTATTATCTTTTCATAAATAATTGTAACCAAAGTTGCGAAGTTGTACAAGTGCCTTATAATATGTGACCCTGGAGCACAAAACCAGTCTTAAGTCGCTGGGGTATATTTGTAGCAATAGCCAAAAATACATTGCATGGGTCAAAATTTTAGATTTTTCTTTTATGCCAAAAATCATTAAGAAATTAAGTAAAGTTCATGTTCCATGAAGATTTTTTGTAAAATTCCTACTGTAAACATATCAAAATGTAATTTTTGATTTGTAATATGCATTGTTAAGAACCTAATTTGGACAACTTTAAAGGTGATTTTCTCAGTCTTTTAGATTTTTTTGCATCCTCAGATTTCTGATTTCAAATAGATGTATCTCAGCCAAATATTGTCCTATCCTAACAAACCATATATCAAGAGAAAGCTTATTTATTGAGCTTCATATGTATACATATCAGTTTTGTAAAATTTTACCTTATGACTGGTTTTGTGGTCCAGGGTCACATATTTGGATTCACATTTGCATGAATTAATGTTTAATTAAGATGTATTTCAAAATGCTTTAATTGCATACCTTTTACAAATTGCGCTGGATCCTGTATTAAATGAGTGTTTTGCAGCACTAGATGGCAGCAGGAGTTTTTGATTTAATGTTGCTGTTTGAGGTGATGCTCTCTGTTTAAGTACATGGCATGTAATTTATAATAACCAGGCTTCATCCTTAATTATAATTACCCTGTTTTGCAATAATTGTAACCAAAGTTGCAAAGATTTACAAGCGCCTTACGATGTTTGAAGTTTTGTTTGTCATTTTTTTTAATGATTTATACTTTTTATAGGTGTAACAATGAAATCGTTGTATTGCAATGTGTTATATCTGTGGCTACAATTACTCACGAGTTTATTTGGATTACAGGGCAAAATTAATGCATTAAATGTATTATATATAAGGCTGGTAATTAAGTGTTACCAATTATATAGGACCACTGAAATTTAAAAAAAAAAATTATAATTAATAATTAAACAATTTAAAAAAAATTTTTTTTACATTTGAAATTAAATAAATTAATAAATAATAAATTAAATTGTAATATTTGTTATCTGTTACAATTTTTATTAATTAGATTTTTATAAGTATCTTTACTGTAATACAGTATTTTTTTTACTGTACTGTAATGCAGTGATGTTTTAATTTTAAATCTGCATACATTACAAGCATCAGTGTTATATAAGTATTATTTATTTAATATTTTGAATTGGTGTTTGTTTATATATTTTCCTCTTTTTTTGGCTTTTTTTTGTCAAGAATTGTTTTTAGGTGTTTTTGTTATTTTGCCATTTTAACCCTTTAACCATTACCCCCTATTTTTGAACATAGACATGAAAGTGCAGTATCCAAACTTAAATTGTTAGAATTCATGAATGTTTTGGAATACAGACGTAATATAGACATAATTTTAAAATATGAAAGTATATAAAAAAGTATAGAAGTTTAAATTTACTGTAAAGAAAAAGCACTGTACTAATTTTGTAATATTTTATATAAAATAAATATTTTACATAACATGTTTTACTCCAAAATTGCTATAGAATTAAAGGCTTATGTCTAAATAAGTTATGTTGCACATTTGATTAGTTGATATGAAAATCTTCAGGTTCCTGTGAGATTTTATTTTGGGTGATATACCACAAACAGCCATTTGGTGCCACCCAAACTCTGATTATTTTTTTTGGATGCATTTTTCATAAAATAACCATCAAATATGAAATTCTGAGAATCCAACCTTTCTGATGATATGTATTAAAAGTTTTGATTGTAAAATACCTTAATACATTGTGTAATATGACACTTGACACCACCCACTAAGGAAAGGAGACAGCTAAACGATTTTAAAGTACTATTTCCAGAATGAGTGTTGAGGTTTTAGGCTTTCAAATGATATGTAATATATGACGATTATTAAAGGTCCCATATTGTCAAAATCGAAATTTCCTGGCTTTTTTCATGATAACTGAGGTCTAGGGGTTATGCAACTACCATATGAGTTTCAAAACAGTCAATCCACAGTAAACTGCACACAGCCTGCTTAAAGTAGCTGTTCATTTTCACGAGCAGCTGTGACTTCCGTAACGATGTGACGTCAGATCTACTCAGTCACCGCCTTCAGTCACCACCCAGAGCACCAACCACCGTCCCACCCTCCTTTTGTCAAACCCAGACAATATCGTGTCCATAACATTGCTAAGCAACAACAACACAGAAACAAGTCGAGAAAACCCTGTTCAGTCGATAGATGTCGAAACTACATCATTGCACAGGCTTCAGAACAACGTGAATATAAGAGACCAGTGGCACGTCAACTTCAGCCTCTTTCACACAGCCATTCCGGTAAATACACGGATAATGTGTCCCATGATTTGTTCTGGAATTGTTTGATTTGGTTCATTCACAGTTGTTTTCCGGAATCTGTGTGTGCTTTACACACAACCCATAAAGACATGTGACGTTTGGATGTGAGATGTAATGCGACGCGTACAGTTCACTAAACTTAAACTAACCTGATGAACGATCTGTCCTTCAGCACTGCTTCATTCCACTTTGCACGTATTTTTTCGTCGTGAAGAGTCGCATGATAACGTGCATCATCACTACAACACTGCCTTTATGGTTCTGGCTTTTGTTCACACAGCGCTCATTCCCGTAATTTTCCAGAATCAGCGCACATTGTGAAAGGGGCTTTACTAAAGCAACAGTTATGTAGCTTACTGCATTCGGTGTTTGAAAAAATAAAAAACATTAATGATCATTCTGAAATATCCTGTTGAGTATCAGCAGGTTAGGCTCTCTCTCTGTATGGCTCTGGGTTCGGCTACAGCATACATGACCATAGTTATCTGTGATTGGCCTGGCTGTGCGTCACTCAGAAAACAACAGGCCAATCAGAAGAGAGGCTCATGAATATTAATTAGACGGGCCAAAATTGACCTGTTCTTGACAGAGCTCCTAAGAAAGGAGCTGTTAAAATATATTGAGATGGATTTTGGCACTTATACCGCAAATATATATTCTTAAGGACATCAACAACTAAAATAAACCTCCAGAAATGTGTACAATATGGGACCTTTAAAATATGTGATAAGAAAAATGAGCGCCAAGTGTCCCACAGGTAGGGCAATAACAGTTAAAGGGTTAAATAGTTAGTTAATGATATTAACCCTGAAAAGCAACCTAATACAACCATTATGTATAAATACTTGTCAGTTTAAATAAAATATAATAACTTTTTTTCACATGATTAAATGAGATCAAAATCATTTTCAGCTCAAATCTGACCTGCATTCACTGGATTGAAGACTAGTTGGCTCATTCAACATGACTAATTGTTAATGGTGTTTAATAGTCATGTAATTAGTGTCTGTCGATCGCTGTACCTGATGTGTGTGTGTGTGTGTGTGTGTTTTGGCTGTAGGTTCGAGCGTGAGCAGGCTCTGGTCCAGGAAGAGTTGGCCCGGATCAGCCGAAGAGAGAGGGAGATGGCAGGAGACGACATGAACCTAGCGGCGCTGCGAGAAAAAGCAAAGACACGCCAGGAACAAGACCAAACACACAACCTGGTGAGACACAGACACTTTCTCTGGCTTCTCTTCTTCTTTTATCCTTCACTGACATGCAGTATTCATTTTAACATGCTTCATTTTGACAATATAATATACTATTTATTTATATATATAGCCCTGAATTCACATTTGTGTCATTTAATGTTTAATTTAAAATTTATTTAATTTTTTTTTTTAATTATGTATAATAATGTACCTTTTACAAATGCCTCTGGATCAGTGGCGTAGCAAGTCGGCCCTGGGCCCATATACAAAAGATTTGCAAAGGCCCCCCAATCATTATGGGCTCTGAACTTCTGAACTCTGAACTTGTTGATTTTTCTTAAGTACAGAATGTTATGTGAGTATTCACAAGCTGTTTTATTTATGGTATAAATGCTTGGAAATAATATTTAATGTTTTCAAGTCAATTCGTTATTTGTAGCACGCAAGTCTCAGCCTATAAATTCTGTAAATTTTCCGATAAAATACAAACAAATAGCAATACATGTTTTTACGCTCTTTAATTTGTAGTGAGATGACTATATTTGCCTCAGATCAAGCGGCATGTGAATCAATTATCTTTTCCTTTTGAATATTTGCAGCAAGAAATAAACATGAAAAAATATTTGAACGCATGTTTAAAAATTTAATAAACACAATGTTTAATGAAATCGATCAGAGTTGTAAAAAAAATCATCAATAAAACATCTTACGAATAGCCCACCTTTAGAAAAGCCAACAAGCCTATAACTTTGCCAAAAATTGTTTTTTCTTTTTCTCATAAATCAGCTAGTTGAAGCCGACGTTTTTATTGCTGTTTTTCATGTTAAATGTAAAGACAGGTTTGATGCCACATGCTTTTTTGGGGGGCAGAGTAGGTGATTTTTTACATTAACTTTCTGCAACATAACATGATTTCTTTCATTTTAAAGTGGTCATTTAAAGCATTCTATAGATATATTTATCATGTCTGCAGAGTTTCAGATCATTTTTGTCAAGCCCTCCTCCTCAAGACAGACGGAATTTTTTTTAGCTATTTTACAAAAGCACAATGTTTTGTTGATATTGTGAGTACAAAAAAGGAAAAGTACCTTTTGCAATTCTAAATGATCTATTACTCTTTTCTATACGAGCAAAAATGATGGCGTATTTTAGGTTTCCACTGTTAAGAAAAAAAAAGCAAGTGATCATACTGGCGCTTCATGTCCTTCATGTCAAAGCTTTAGCTTCCACTCTCCACACAAACGACTGAATATGCATCTAACAGCTCACATTTATCTAGGTTAGATGTTTAAATTAATATTGGGTAATACATCAAGTGTTTTAGTGTCTGTAGATTTTATTTTAGGCAAGTGGTGTTGATTTGAGAAGGCTAAATTGATCAAACATGCTCGACTCATTGCCA
The DNA here is from genome assembly GCF_049309525.1 of Garra rufa. Taxonomy (NCBI): domain Eukaryota; kingdom Metazoa; phylum Chordata; class Actinopteri; order Cypriniformes; family Cyprinidae; genus Garra; species Garra rufa. The sequence goes on along the minus strand of NC_133372.1, from coordinate 2,508,055 downwards.
CTGGCCGCTTGGTCGTTACTTTAAAAAACAAAAGGCTTGAATTTAACAGACATAAAATGTTCCAAACATGTTTCTAAACTAACTAAAGGAAAGAAACCAAATCTAGCCACTTTGCCATTAAAATCCAAAATATTTTGAAGGTGCCATAGAATGCATAGATACAAGATTTTAAATGGTTCTCTGCTATCTACATAGAAGGTATATGGCATAGGAAAGGGCAAAAAATGTCCAATTATAATCATAGGATTTGTCCCTAGAATGAAATGGTCTGTTATTACCTTATTTGGAAGGTTCATGAATAATAATGATGAGCTCTGCTCTGATTGGCTGTTTCACAGAGCGGCTCATTCAGTAGCTCACACATGGAGGAAAATATATATTTAATCACGGAGCCCATGCAGGACTCTATTCGTTCCCACATTTCAATTAAAAGCTCGGCCCCTGTATGCACCTGCATACTCTGCATGCCCAGACGCTACGCCCCTATGCTGGATTCTGTATTACATGAGTGTTTTGCAGCACTAGATGGCAGCAGGACTGTTTGATGCAATGTTGCTGTTTGAGGTGATGCTCTCTGTTTAATTACATAGTGTGTAATTTATAATAACCAGGTTTCGTTGTTAATTATAATTACCCTGTTTTGCATGTAAAGCTTTTAGAGCTCACGATTGCAATCTTTTATGTCAGTTATTTTTCCCTGAGCGGATGTGGTTTCTGATTACTATCAACAGCACTGATTGGACATGTGTGTTCAGGCTCATTTAGACACACAGATGTGTGTTAATCCCCAGTTCGTTAAACTAAATCAGTGTAAAAGAACAGCAAACCACTGTTTTATAGAAGCTTAAAACTCTCTTAGACCTGATTTGTTTTATAAATATTATTATTATTTTATAATTCCTCCTTATTCTTCTCTCTTCTCTGTTGTTTCTCAGCCGGATGAGTTGAGTGCTCGGGTAAGAAGCAGCAGAAGCAGCATTCGTTTGTTATGCAGCTCAGTTTTATTGTAGTTTTTATGAGTCTTTGCTTCTCAGTGCTGTTTGTAAATAAGGCAGACAATAACACACACAGTCAGTATCTTCATCAGAGCAGGTTTGAAGTCAGCACCACAATATTCAACAACAAAAACATCATTTGGACTTGATTTTATACACGATCAACTGATTGGATGGTGAAGAGTCTCTAATGACAGCTGCTTAAAATAAGAGGGAGTGTTTTTATATAAAATTTGCATTGCAGTAATACTTTAAAATGGCTTTTTAAATTTTTTTTAGTTTTTATTTTAATTTTGGATAAAGTTTTAATCATTTTGTTATATTTTTATTAGTTGTTTTTTACATTTATTTCTAGATTTAATTATTTTTTTATTTTAGTTTTAGTAATTTTAGCACTACTTTAACTTACTTTTCATTATTATTTCATTATTATCTATTCAATTTTCATTATAGTTTTTTAAGTTAATTTTTTTTCAGTTAATATATATTATATTTATTACATTTTGATGAAGATTATAAAAAAAATGTGTTACCTTTACAGTTGTTAGTCAAATAGTCACACATCTTGTAAATGAATGAAATCTGCATTTATCATTGTGTGTGTGTTATTGCTTCTGTAAGTTTTACAAATGTTTTGAGTCATATGTATTTCTCTCAGAGGTTTCAGATCATACACTACCAGTCAAAATCAATACATTTGTTATGTTTTTTTTTTTAAAGAAATCTCTTCTGCTCACTATTTGCCTGCATTTATTTGATCCAAAGTACAGCAAAATCAGTGACATTTTAAATAATTTTTACAATTTAAAATTCTATTTCTATTGCTTAATATATTTTCAAATGTAATTTATTCCTGTGATTTCAGTTAAGTTTTTAGCATCATTACTCCATTCACGTTTCTTCAGAAATCAAACTAATATTCTGATTTGCTGCACAAAAACATTCATTATTATTATTATTATTTTTAAAACTGGTTTCTTTGATGAATAGAAAGTCCCGAAGAACAGCATTTAACTGAATTAGAAATCTTTTGTAACATTATAAATGTCTTTATCATCACTTTTGATAAATTTAAAGCATCCTTGCTAAATAAAATAAAAATAATACTGATTAAAGATTTTGAATGGTATAGTGTATAATGTTACAAAAGCTCTTATTTCAGATAAATGTTTATCTTTGGGTCTTTCTATTCATCAAAGAATCCTGAAAAAATTTAGTCAACTGTTTTAAATATTAATAATAATAATAGTAATAATGCATTAGAATGATTTCTGAAGGATCACGTGACACTGAAGACTTAATGATGCTGAAAATGTAGCTTTGATCACAGGAATAAATTACATTTTAAAATATATTCGAATAGAAATTTATTTTACATAGTAAAAATATTTCACATTTCCTTAAAAAACATCCAAACTGTCCAAAAACCTATTTTCATTCTGTCCCATCATACATTGTTTTTGTGTTTTTTGCTTCGTCAGTATTGTGCTTGTCATCACAGAAAGCTCATTTCTCCATGGCTACACTCTCAGAAAAAAAGGTACAAAAGCTGTCACTGGGGCAGTTCCTTTTCAAAAGGTGCTAAAATTTACCATTTGGGTATTAATTTGCACAATATAGGTACAAATATGTACCTTTACGGTACTAAAATGCACTCTTTAGGGGTAAATAAGGTACAAATGTGTACCTTCTTAAAAAGTACGGTCCCAGTGACAGCTTTTGTACCTTTTCTCTGAGAGTGTAATCAGCATTACTCATTGATGATTTGATGCTGTTTCTATCCTCTTGCATGCTGCTGCGCTCTTTCTGTTGTGCAGGACTTCTTAAACTGTCAGTTTCCATCATCCTTCAGGTACATCAGTGGACATCAGCTCTGCTGCTCCTCAGTGCTGAAGTCCAACATCTGCCATGTTTAAAAGCCATAAAAAATTTTGTTTTATTCTGTGCCTCTATCAGGCCCGACAGCTGAAGAAGAAAGAATATGAACTGAAACATCTGGAACTATTTTACAAGGAGCAACTACAACTGATGGAGAAGAAGGTGCGTGATGCACAAACACAAACAAACTTACTCACACAACTAAATTTGGCCCATATATGAACCTTTTATCATCGCTAGAAATAAAACATGTCAGTTCTTAACAGTTTTTCTAATATTCGTGAGGATATTTACAAAATGTGGTTTTCAGAAGTACAAACACAGGCGTATGCTCACATCACTGGCACGTTCCTACAAACATCTCTTCTTTGATGTTACTGTAAGTGCTTCAGGCTTTCTCTGATGTGTTCACTGTCATATTAAATATAGTTGGCGCGTCTGGATTTATGAATACATCTGTTTGCAGAAATGCGATAACAGAGGTCATGATGATTATGCGGCATCATCTGAACCGCGACTGCTCTCGTGTCACGTATAAACATCCTTTCTGCTGCTTCTGACGAGCGATACGCCACTTTACTGTGTGTGTGTGACCGATACGGAGAGATGAACTGTGGGTGGAATCTAAATGTGTGATTTTATGCTTTTGAAAGTTGTTTTAAATCATTTATTAACAGCCTGAGGAATGAAAGAGAGAGAGAGAGAGAGTTGGAGCTTGTGTTTATTTGATGTGCAGCAAAAACACAGTGTTTCATCACGGCATAAATGAAATAAATGAGTTTTATCAGAACTGAAAAAAACATGGAATATAAAAACTAAGAAACTAAGAAATCACATCAAAACTAATTTGAAAATATAATCTGATAAAAAATATTTCTTGAACAGCAAATCAGAATATTAGAATGACTTCTGAAGGATCATGTGACACTAAAGACTGGAGTGATAATGCTGAAAATGTAGCTTTGGTCACAGGAATAAATTACATTTTAAAATATATTCAAATAGAAAGCAGTTATTTCATGTTGTAAAAATATTTCAATTTTTTTTAAAAAACATTAAACCTCTTGACTGTATTTCACAGAAAGCTTAGATCATTTATTAACGGCCTGAGGAATGAAAGCAAAAGAGAGAGAGAGAGTTGGAGCTTGTGTTTATTTGATGTGCAGCAAAACACAAAGTGTTTCATCACGGCATAAATGAAATAAATGAGTTGTATCAGAACTGAAATAAAACATGGAATATAAAAACTAAGAATCCACATCAAAACTAATTCGAAAGTACGATCTTGTAAGCCATAAATAGTAAGCCTGTGTTGGTATAAAAAACGCACTTTTATTCAATTCTGTAAAAATGGATCGATTAAAAGCCTCAGATGGCCTGAAGCATCTGTCCAAAAGTATTGATCAGAAATATTTTGGGATGTCCAGCAGTCAGACTAGTGCTGTTTATTTCATTTCTATGCATTATACAACTTTATTTAAAT
>NC_133372.1:2368699-2501199 GCF_049309525.1 Garra rufa | reverse complement strand
TGCGTTTTACTGCCGCAGTCTGTGTGTGTGATGCTTTAAATGACGGCTCACATTTGGTTAAGCTCTCAGAGAGAAATCCTGAGCGTGACACAAAGGCATCACACAAACACACAGAGGAACAAAGATCCTGATCCCACTGGCTTTCTCTTCTGCATGTCTATCTTCACTCTTCATACTGTAATGTAATATTCATGTCCTTCATCTTAAGAAGGGTTTGTGCTTTTCACTCCGTCAAGCATTTGCAAAAATAAATCAGACTCGGCTGCTCATGTTATCAGACATCTGCCCAATCTGAGAGGCTTTATCTGGACTCACGTATAATTTCATTCATTATTCTTTATTATTAATCATACAATCAGAATACACAAATCTACATCTGTCCTTTACTCATTTTCTGATATTTTCCTCTTATTCTGCATGTAACGGCCTACACTGTAAAAACAATTTTTTTTTCGAATTATTATTGTACAAGAACAAAGATTATCATTTCACAAGAACTATTTTTTTTTTCAGTCTTTCTGCTTTGTGTTTAGTTTAATGTTACTTGCTGTTTCTTTGAAATGAATTGTGAAATTTCTTAGCAATTTCTTTGACCGTATGCATATGCACTAAGCGTTCTTTCGAACTTCCGCATAATAATAAGCAGCTCGTAAACTTCCGCTGAAGCTCATTTTATATCTGCTATATATAGGTGTGCACTCTTGAGAATCCTCTACTGCCTCGTTCTTATCAGAAACTGAGAAAAATAATAATTGCAACATCGTAAATAATGATAACGGCATGAACAGTCAGTTTCTTGTTATTTAACAACATATCATTTGTGACCCTGGACCACAAAACCAGTCTTAAGTCGCTGGGGTATATTTGTAGCAATAGCCAAAAATACATTGTATGGGTCAAAATTATTAATTTTTCTTTTATGCCAAGAATCATTAGGAAATAAAGTAAATATCATGTTCCATGAAGATTTTTTGTAAAATTCCTACTATAAATATATCAAAATGTAATTTTTGATTAGTAATATGCATTGTTAAGAACCTAATTTGGACAACTTTAAAGGTGATTTTCTCAGTATTTTGATTTTTTTGCACCCTCAGATTCCAGATTTTCAAATAGATGTATCTCGGCCAAATATTGTCCTATCCTAACAAACCATACATCAATAGAAAGCTTATTTATTGATGTATATGTGACCCTGGACCACAAAACCAGTCATAAGGTTAAATTTGACAAAACTGAGATTTATACATCATATGAAAGCTCAATAAAGTTGTTAGGATAGGACAATATTTGGCTGAGATACATCTATTTGAAATCAGAAATCTGAGGATGCAAAAAAATCAAAAAGACTGAGAAAATCACCTTTAAAGTTGTCCAAATTAGGTTCTTAACAATGCATATTACAAATCAAAAATTACATTTTGATATGTTTACAGTAGGAATTTTACAAAAAATCTTCATGGAACATGAACTTTACTTAATTTCTTAATGATTTTTGGCATAAAAGAAAAATCAAAAATTTTGACCCATGCAATGTATTTTTGGCTATTACTACAAATATACCCCAGCGACTTAAGACTGGTTTTGTGGTCCAGAGTCACATTTAAATCCCATTTAAGTACCTGCATAGTTGTACATTTAAATGCTGACAGCTAAACACTATCATAATGTGTTTAGGCTAACGTTAGCTAGCTAGCAATACTTCTCTTCAAGGACATCTTAATCATATTTTGATAATAAGTACCTTGCCTTCATAGTCATGAACACATTTTTAAAATCTTGCAATATTTTAAAGCCTTTATAATTTTTCAACTCTACACCTGTGCAATACAAAATCACTTCAAAGATTCACTTTTCATTCATAAAGACCACATGGAAAAATGTCTTTACACGCAAAACATCTTTTTTTTAATATAAAAATGACATGAAATTGCCCATATAACCAGAAGATGGCAGCAGAGGATCAATCATTGGCTGCTGCTGCCATTTCAACTCCCTAGTTTTTTCAAGACGTCTTGCTTTTCGATTTATTGTAAAATTACTAGTATAATAAATTGTAGTACTTTTACCGCACTGAACTATATAGTATAGCAAGTGCAGAAAGTCATTAAAATAAATAAATAAATACGCTCAGACACAAACGGCCTTCACAAAAGAGTGAATTATTTAAATACTGTAGTATACTACAAATTAAATAAGTTAAATATTTAGTATAAGAATTAAATAATGCCCTCAATATGAATCGATATGAAGTTGACAATTTTTCATATAATTTAATAACTTTTTGTCTTTTAAGCTTTATCATGAGCTGTAAACACTAAACAGCCTATATTTAACCAACACCAACTTGTTACTGCTGTAGTTTTGTTACTCTGAATTTAGTCTGAATAATTTAATGCACAGCTATGTTTTTTTTACATCAGCTTGTCAGATGTTTCGCATATTTAGCCAATTTACCCATGTATTTTTTAAACTCGCGTTTGTCATTCTTGAAACCGTATACATGGACATTTGGTCCTCTTAGACAAACAAAACTTTTATTCGATTGTGAATGGATTATGCTGAGAAAACGAGCAAAGAACACTCCTATTACAGCAAAATACAGTTGACCGGAAATTACTTAGCTGGCTTGTCTAAAACAAGGAAGTAATCCGTACATATGGTCAGTTGTTCCTGTAAGGACAATTCACTTCAATTTGTAGCTGAAATGAACACTAGAGGCAGTAAATCGCCAATGTTTATTACTTTTCACACAAATTATGATTACAGAGTTAGATTAGTGATTAATAAAGACTAATTTTGTGCAGTTCCTCGCATTGTTATTACCTCAAAGCACTTATCACAGTGTGCATAATTTGTAAAGTAATACATTTTGATGTTTGTATTACTTCCTAAGGCTTTTTTGATGCTGTAAACTTGCTCGGTAGTGCACCCGGTACAATATATTCTTGTGATGTGAAATGCTCTTGTACGATTCAAGTGAAACACAAGTCATGATAAAAATAGATCATGCTTGTAGAAGCAAGATAAAATGACATGATTGCTTAAGCAAATTTTGTTGCTTTTGTTAACACTGTCGGGCAAGTTAAGTGTAGGCGGTATGATATTTATAAACATGAGAGAGCATTAACCTTTTAGTGCCACTCACGGGATATTTCATTTCCAAATTGCTGACACTCATTCAATAACCAGTGCAATAAAACATTGCCACATTAACATTCATCTGTTTCATATAAAACTGAACACATTTTTTTAATGGCGCTCAATAAACATTTCTATTTAAGCTTATTTCCACCAATAAAAATAAGTAAATAAATAAAAAGGTAATTGCAACTTTTTATCTCAAAATTCTGACTTTTTCTCACAATTGCAATTGTGCAATTTACATCTTGCAATTGTGAATTTATGTCTCTTCAAAATTGTGAGATAGAAACTTAGAACTGCAAGGTATAAACTTGAAAAGTGAGATAAAGTTGCAATTATTTTATTTTTTTTTATTCCATGGTAAAACAAAAAAAGTAAAACCTATTTGTGAAATGTAAATAGGTTAAAAATTCAAAATTGTGTGATGTAAACTCAACTACAAGAGCGAGAAATAAAATTCGGAGAAAAATGTCCTAATTGTGAGATATGAACTCAAAATATTGTGAGATACTCGCAATTTGATTGAGTGAGATTAAAAAGTCTTTTTTTTTTAGGTGGAAATATATGGAAGCCTGTTTCTGTCACTGAATAAAAAGTAAAACTAGGCAATTGCGACTTTTTATTTCAAAATTCAGACTTTTTTTCTCAGAAATGTGTAATAGAAACTCACAGTTGCAAGTTAGAAAGTCAGAAGTGAAATAAAATTGTGAGATATAAAAAAGTCAGTCTTTTTTTTTCATCTGAACTGGACTTTATACCTTGCAATTGACCCTTTATTACTGTTGCTATATGTCATGGCATCACATCATGAAAAATACATCGCAGAGCAAAGAGAAAACTGACAACAAGCTGATAGTCAAGACAGGGCAGGTTGCTTTTGGTAAGTCACAGCTTTCAAATGTTGTCATTTTGTAAGAAATTCTAACAATAAATACCATTTAGTGGCACTCTCAGTCAAACTCTTTGCAAAGAATCAATTGCAAGTTTGTATTCACAGTTCTGAAAAAGTCAGATATTTTTAATGCTAAATGGTTGTAAGAAGCCTAACAAAGTAACTCCATCAACACTAAAATTTTAACAAACAGGGTAAAAGATGTTCACAACATCGTTTTTGTTCTGTGTTCCACCTTTAAATTAATTTATGAGAGTTTATGCATGTGTTTGTTAAACGACACCTTCCCACTCGAGCAAACGACACATCTGCTCCAGCTGTGCTGTCACTGAATTTCATCAGACAACATAAACAATATACAGATGTGAGCATGCTTCTGTATCTGCACTTTTACTGAGGTAATATTTTACACTGAAAAAACAGTTCACAGATGAAAACATACAGAGATGCTTCAACAGAGCTGAGAATGAGGTATTAATGAAGCGAGAAACGAGAGAACGAGCCGAGAATACAACATTATCTGAGCTTTACTTATTTGCTGTTTATCCCTTTAAGACTTTAACTTCTCCGAGGGCGGAATTAAAGGATCTCAGCGAAACTGAAACTTCACGTCTCTTATTAGAGGTGTTTAACAAGGCAACCATCATTACTGTTACTAGTTAGTGATTTGAACAAACTCCTTAAGCATAGTTCAGCTGAAAACCACAGTTCTGTTAATAATGACTCTCAGACTGATGATTTCTCATGCTTTTTTTTGTCCCTCGTTTCTTTCTACCTCTTGCATGGGGTAATTGTAGATTTAATAAGATAACGCAGTCTAATTACTCCAGCTGTGTGATGATACAGACTGTGAGATGGTAATTACACTGATAGATTATAATCACTTACAGCGGATTGTTTTTGTGTCTTGCTGAATTTAACAGCTCAGAGCTAAAGGAACAAGCAGATATTACAACCATAAAACTCAACGGGCCGTATTTCACACTTCTGCAGCATTGATTTGTTTCTCTGAAGCCCATTTATATTACCAGCCAAAGTTGCATTAAAAAAAACAGTTATAATTTAGTTTTTCATGAGAATTTTCACCCCTTGCTATTAAATCTTTTTGATATTGTACCTTTAAGACTTCTTCTGCCTTAGTCATTTTTAACAGTGTTAGTTTAGTGTTATTTATATACTGTTATATACTGTAAATATTTTGAATTAGCTTTTATTTGTGTATTTTAAGATTTCAGTTCTGTTTTCAGGTTGATAGATAGATAGATAGATAGATAGATAGATAGATAGATAGATAGATAGATAGATAGATAGATAGATAGATAGATAGATAGATAGATAGACATTTTAAAATAAAATGTAGCAAAAAACTTTTTTTACATATTATTTTATTTCAATTAACATTTTAATTCAAGTTCAAATCAATTCAAGTTTAGTTCAAGTTTAAGGATTTTTAAATTAATTTTTGTATTATTTATATACTATAAAATAGTTCATATATTATTAAAATTGCTTGTATATTATTTTTTATTATTATTATTTTCAGTTTATTTCAATATATTGTGAGTGAAATAAAAAATATATATGTAAAAATATATATGAAAATTATAAACCTAACATAAAAACTTTTTAACATTTATTTTAATTCAAGTAACAATTTTAGTTAAAGTTTAAGGATTTTTTGTATTATTTATGTACTATAAAATAATATATATATATATATATATTAGATAGATAGATGGATAGATAGATACAGATATATTTATATATAAATTATAAACTTGCTGTTAAATCTTATTTTAAATTAATTAGAATTGATCATATATATTTTTTCATGGTTTTTTTATATATTTTCAGTGAAATTTAAATAATTTTGTATATTTAATTAAAAATGATTAGACTTAAAATATATAACATTTTTTACATTGTTTTATGTCAGCTAACATTTATTTTAATTCAAGTAACAAGTTTAGTGCAAGTTTAAGGATTTATTAATTATTTATTTGTACTATTTATAAAGTATTAATTCATCTTTTAAATTAATTAGAATTTATTTTTTAATGCATATTTTTAGATTTATTTAAATTTTGGTGCCAATTTTTTTCTTCTTCTTGCAAAAGCACCAAACACCTCAATAGGTTTTTTCTATCATTTATTCTTTTATTTCAGTTATTTAAAATTTTCAACATTGTTTCTGAATGAACCTTTTTTAGTTTCAATTAAAGTTTTGTGTTGTAAGTGTTCGTTTTTGTCTACATCTTAACTGTTATGTGGTCCATTATACTAGCAGTTGTGAGTAGCACAAACGTCTAAGTGCTGGTAAATGTTAGTCTGTGGCAGATGCATTGAGTGAGATGTGATGGTTTCTCATGAATGGGAAGCTGTGAATGTAATGTTCTGCACTGCTGTGTTTTGTAATTGTGGTAATTGGCGGGTAAATGCCCATAAAACTCAGCAAATAAAACGTTACGACGTCTCACTCGGTGTCCTCTGGCTGAGGGATGTGCTGACAGAGCTACAAAATAATGACGCCACTTTAATTGATCCTGTGAGGATGCTGGAGAGTTTTTCCATACACATTTTTAAGTGTTTATTGCATTGTGGGATTGGTTTAGGGAAGGTAACAGAAGCTGGAGATGGGGAAGAAATCACTACTGAACCAAAGCAAAGCAAAAATGAATTATGATAGCTTGTTTTTTTCCCCTATGAATTTGCATGATAATTGGTGCAGAAAATGCTTCTGATTTGGACTGTAAACATTCGCTCATTGTAAATGGAGAATCTGCAGGAAAGCAAATACATAATTGTGTGTTTTATGATTGAATGCAGCTTAACATTGAATGAACTCAGAATCTTTGTGTCTGTTTCTGCAGAATACTGAATACTATCAACAGTCTCTACACATGTATGGGAATGAAGCGGTTAAAGCAGAGGCCACTGTTAAGTGAGTACAAATATAACACTTTCAGTATCATACAGTTGAGCTCAAAAGTTTACACACACCTTGCAGAATCTGCTAAATGTTCATTATTTAAGCAAAATAAGAGGGATCACACAACATGCATGTTATTGTTTATTTAGCACTGACCTGAATAAGATATTTCACATAAAAGATGTTTACATATAGTCCACAAGAGAAAATGAGAGTTGAATTTATAAAAATTACCCCTTGATTCTTAATACTGTGTTGTTCCCTGAATGATCCACAGCTGTGTTTTTTGTTCAGTGATAGTTGTTCATGAGTCTCTTGTTTGTCCTGAACAGTTAAACTGCCCGCTGTTCTTCAGAAAAATCCTTCAGGTCCCACAAATTCTTTGGTTTTTCAGCATTTTTGTGTATTTGAACCCTTTCCAGCAATGACTGTATGATTTTGAGATCCATCTTTTCACACTGAGGACAACTGAGAGACTCATATGCAACTATTACAGAAGGAACAATCACTCACTGATGCTCCAGAAGGGAAAAAAAACATGCATTAAGAGCCGGGGGTGAAAACTTTTGAACAGAATGAAGATATGAACATTTTTCTTATTTTGCCTAAATATCATATTTTGTTCATTTATTACTGCCTTTCAGATGCTACAGAAGATGCTTGTTTCCCAGAAGACAAAATAAGTTCAATTTAACCTGATCTTCAAATTCAAATAGTTTTCACCCCCGGCTTTTAATCCATGTTTTTTTTCTTCTGGAAAACATGGATCTCAAAATCATACAGTCATTGTTAGAAAGGGTTCAAATACACAAAATAGCTGGAAAACCAAAGAATTTGTGGGACCTGGAGGATTTTTCTGAAGAACAGCAGGCAGTTTAACTGTTCAGGACAAACAAGGAACTGAACAACTATCACTGAACAAAAAACACAGCTGTGGATCAAGGGGATGCTAACTTTTGAACAGGGTCATTTTTATAAATTCAACTATTATTTTCTCTGGTGAACAATTTGTAAACATATTTTAAGTAAATTCAGGTCAGCACTAAATAAACAATAACATGCATTTGGTATAATTCCCTTTTTTTTCGATAAAATAAACATTTTGAGATTCTGAAAGGGGGATGTAAACTTTTGACCAAAAATTACAAAATTAATTAATTAAATAATTATTTTTCATATTTTTAATTAGATTTAACTTTCCTATTTTGAGATTTAATTAAAATGAAAGTCATTTTCATTTTAGTTAATTTTTAGTAGTTTTGTTGTGCTTTTTAAAATTATCTCTATAATTTTTATTCTATAAAAATAATAGACTTTGTTATTATGATTTATTATTATTATTTAGTTTCAGCTAACATTTTAATTCAAGTAACAATTTTAGTTAAAGTTTAAGGATTTTAAATAATGTTTTGTATTATTTATATACTTTAAAATAATTCATATTTTAAATTAATTAGAATAGATTTTTTAATATATATATATATATATATATATATATATATATATATATATATATATATATATTGTCAGTGAAATTAAAATTATATATACATTATAAACTTAATAAATTATAAACTTACAATGTAAAACTTTTATACATTTTATTTTTGTTTCAGCTAACATTTATTTTAATATTTTAATTTTTATTAGTTTTATTTTAGATTTAGTGACCTCAGGTAAATAAGTCAGAAACTTCGCCTTGGTATCTAGCTAATAATATTTGTTTAAAGCATGAAAAATAATTAATGAATAAATAATGTGTTTTTTATTATTATTAAATAGCTATTATTAGATAGCAATAATTAATTCGAGTTGATGTTTATTTTATTTGTTTTGGTTGTTTTATGGTTTTAGTTTTCATTTTACTATAATAACCCAGGTTTCACATGTCTTAATGTGCTAAGATAAAGTTTTAACCTTTAATGACTAACTAAAATAGTGTTTTTGTTTAGTCACAGACATGTTCACTCAATATCATTGGCAGCTTTCATCTTTGAAGGTCCATCGTAATTATCTGCAAATTTCACAGCACTATTTCACTAAGCCACTAGGTGGCAGGACTAGGACTGTTTTTTTTTTCAGTTCTTAGTTGTGTTTCTGTCAGTCTTTGCACTGATTTAAATTGTGTTCTTGAGCTGGTATTTAGGAGATCCTGCATTATTTTGATTTTGATTGTGAGTGGCATACAACTTTTTTTTATCAGATTATCTTCATTGTAGGCAGTGTAACTCTTTCATAAATCCTCTGTCTGTGTCTGTAATGGTCAGGCCTCGTCATGTGAGTCCCATCTGTCCTGAGCTGCAGTCGCAGGTGTTGAGCTGCTACAAACTGAACAGTCACCAGACGCTGCACTGCTCACAGCTGGCCAAAGACTACATGAACTGCATCAACTCCTCCAAGAAGGTACGAGTGGAATCGTGTGTTTTTATTAAGCATGCACAAAATTGCAAATTATTATTATTACTGTTAATAACATTAAAATTGACACTGCTCAGTCAAGCAGTCATTAAAAATAAACACTGATGGTACAGCTCAAAAGTTTGGGATCAATGGGATTTTTAATGTTTTTTAAAGAAGTTTCTTATGCTTATCAAGGCTATGTTTATTTGGTCAAAAATACAGAAATGTATTACAAATGCAAAATAACATTTTCCTATTTTGATATGCATTCAAATCTAATTTATTCCTGTAATCAAAGCTGAATTTTCAGCATCATTACTGCAGTCTTCAGTGTCACATAATCCTTCAGGAATCGTTCTAATATGCTGATTTATTATCAGCATGCAAGAATATTTAATGAATGAAAAGATAAAAACAACACCTTTTATTTAAAATAGAAATAGAATTTTTTTTTTCTTTTTTTTATGTAATACTTTTATTCAGCAAGGATGTGTTAAATGGAAAAATAAAAAGATCGCAAGGACTTATATTGTTTGAAAAGATTTATATTTTGAATAAATGCTGTTGTTTTTAACAATTAACTAATCAAAGAATCCTAAAAGCATTATCACAGGCTCCAAAAACATATTTGGCAGCACAACTGTTTCCAACATTAATAATTCTAATAATAAATCGGCATATTAGAATGATTTCTGAAGGATCATGTGACACTTGAAAATTCAGCTTTGCATCAAAGAAATAAATTATATTTTAAAATAGAAATCATTATTTTATATTGTAATAACATTTCGCAATTTTACTTTTTTTTCTGTATTTTTAATCAAATAAATGCAGACTTAATGAGCATAAGAGACTTCTTTAAAGAACATTACAAGTCATACTGATACCAAACTTTTGAGCAGCAGTGTATATACTATGGAAGTGTTTATTAATATTTTGCTTTTTTTTATTTATTAATTTTTGTGCTTATCTGATTTTTTTTTTAATTTCTATTTTCTATTTGCTTTATTTATTTATTAATTTTTGTGCTTATATAATTTTTTTTATTTCTATTTTCTATTTTTAGAAAACAGATTAATAGAAAAATTTTCTATTTTTAGAAAATTAATTTTATTTATTAATTTTTGTGCTTATCTGATTTTTTTTATTTCTATTTTCTATTTGCTTTATTTATTTATTAATTTTTGTGCTTATATAATTTTTTTTTATTTCTATTTTCTATTTATATTTTAAGTTGGTTGGCGAGGCAACATTTCTAAGGTTTTTATTTTATATTTTTTTAATTACCAAAAATGATTTTATTAGTTGTAGTTTTAGTTAAACTCCTAATTATACTTATATATAATAGTATGTCAAAGTTTTCTTTTTATCTCATTATTTCAAATGTTTATCTTTAGTATCTCACTTTTATCACAATTCAACGTTTTTATATAATAATTTTTTTTATCTTACAATTTTGATTTGTTTTATAATTTCACATTTTTATCAGAAATTGTCATAAATTGACTTTCTGTCATGATTATTTATTTTTATCTCATTATTTTAACTTTTGATCTCATAATTATGACTGTCATAAATGTAAATATAATTTTGGACGTTCATCATATATTGACTTAGTGTCTCACTTTTATCACAATTCAACATTTTTATATAATTTTTGGCCTTTTATCTTACAATTTTGATTTGTTTTATAATTTTAATTTCAAATTTTATCTCACAATTATTTTATTTTATAATTTCAAATATTATTGTATAATTGAGCTTTATATTTATTTTAATCACTAAAATTTATTTTATTAGTTGCAGTTTTAGTTAAAAATAACCGTGCTGTAATGAGGTGCTCAAGACCCTGATGTGAAGCAGAGACATGTTAATTCTATTACTGACCAATCAGAATCAAGTATTCGAGAATATTCTATATTTTAACCAAGCAAAGAAAAAGAGTTTGAAATGTAAGAAACCAGCCCTGATGATATTGGCAATTTGAGTATAATCAAACTCATGCTGATAATGAAACAACATGATAACACTGATATTTGATTCATATTTCTCTCCATTGTGTAACGAAGAGTTGGTTCATTTTAAAACATGCCAGAGTCATTTTCTCTGCAGGAAATAAGAAGCTGTGTCCGCTGCTGTGTGTCTCATCTGATGAACGTGTGTGAATGAACTCATTTTAATACTGGATCATTCATACATCTCACAGATAACAACAGCTTATATTAGAGATGATTTCTCTGTGTGTGTGTGTATGTTTGTGTGTTTGTGTGTTTGTGTGTTTGTGTGTATGTGTGTGTGTGTGTGTGTGTGTGTGTGTGTGTGTGTGTGTGTGTGTGTGTGTGTGTGTGTGTGTGTGTGTGTGCGTGCAGAGGCTGTATGCCAACTAGAGCAGGCGCACTGCCACACTGATACTGAAGTGAAACACAGTGCTAATAAAAGACATTTACATTCAAAAGAATCGTCTGCAACTAAAGACTGACTGGAGCTCTTCACCACTGAACACTGAGCATTCAGAGCCATTGGGAAGACTAAACACTAGACCCTCTCCATATCACTGTCATGCCCTGTTATACAGTAGGATGATCTATATATATATATATATATATATATGTATGTGTGACCCTGGACCACAAAACCAGTCATAAGGTTAAATTTGACAAAACTGAGATTTATACATCATATGAAAGCTCAATAAATAAGCTTTCTATTGATGTATGGTTTGTTAGGATAGGACAATATTTGACTGAGATATATCTATTTGAAATCAGAAATCTGAGGATGCAAAAAAATCAAAAAGACTGAGAAAATCACCTTTAAAGTTGTCCAAATTAGGTTCTTAACAATGCATATTACAAATCAAAAATTACATTTTGATATGTTTACAGTAGGAATATATATATATATATATATAGTTACCTTTTTTGCCTATTTTGCCTTTATTTAATATGGAGGACGAGAAATGACTTGAGTATAAATAAAAAAATTCATAAAAAAAATTAATAAACAAGTACTTAAATGCATAAATACATTAATTAATAAATAAATGTAGAAATACATTAATTAATTAATCAACAAATAAATTAATAAATGAATGCTGAAATAAATAAATAAATGTATAATTAAATGCGGAAATAAATGCAGATATGCATAAATCAATTTTTCAAAAGTGTCATTTTTAAATGTGCTGTTTGTTGTTTTATCTGATCATTTAAACTTTTTATCTCATAATTATGAGATAAAACACTTTGTCATAATTGTGTTTTTTTATCTCATTGATAAATTAATTTGGGACGCTAATCATAAATATGATTTTGTATGTTACTTCTAGCAAAATTTGACATTTTTATCTCAATTTGGCCTTTTATCTCATAATTTTGATTTCAACTCATCTCATTATGACTTAGAATCTCATAATTATATATAATAGTATCTCAAATGTGACATTTTGTCATAATTATGGCTTTTTATCTCATTATTTCAACTATCATAATTGTCATAATTGTTTTTTTTATCTCATTTGAGACATTTATCATAATCATGACTTAGTATCTCAAAACTTTTATCTCAAGTTTGTCCTTTTATCTGTTAATTTCGTAATTTTGACTTTTTATGTCACAGTTATTTGAATTTTATATTTTTGTTATAATTATGATTTTCTCATTTTGACATTTGTCTCATTATGACTTAATATCTTAATGTAAGGAAAAATATTTTTATCTCATAATTTTGTGATCTTTTATCATAATTTTGATATTTTATCTCATAATTTTCAACTTTTTATTTTACAACTATATTTATCGCATAATTTCAACTTTTTATCTTGTCATTTTAACTTTTTATCTCATAATTATGACTGTCATTGTATTTTTTTATCTTATTGATAAATGAATTTGGGACTTTTATCTCAGTTTTGGCCTTTTATCTCATAATTTTGATTTATTTCATAATTTCATCTTTTTATCTTGCAATTATTTAAATTGTATAATTTGAAATATTACTAATAATATTAATAATTAGTTATCAACTTTTTATCTCACAAATTGTATCGCATAATTTAAACTTTTTATCTCAGAATTTAAACTTTTTATCAAATTTTTTTACATTTATCTTATTAAGACTTAGTATATCATAATTATATATAATAGAATCTCAAATTTGACTTTTTGTCAGGATCATGGCATTTCTCATAATTTTGGTCTTTTTATTTTATAATTATGACTTTGCCAAAATTGATTTTTTTTTATCTTATTGATAAATGAATTTGGGATATATATATATATATATATATATATATATATATATATATACACAAATATGACTTAGTATCTTATTTCAATCAAAATTTGACATTTTTATCTCAATTTGACTTTTTATCATGGTCATGACTTTTTATCTCATTATTAAACTTTATCTCATAATTATGACTTTGTCATAATGTTTTTTTTTTAATCTCATTGATAAATGAATTTGGGATGTTTATCATAATTATGACTCTTCAACATTTTTATCTCAATTTTGGCCCCTTATCTCAAAATTTTTCATAATTTTAACTTTTTATCTCACAATTATTTTAATTTTTAATTCAAATATTATCTTATGATTGCGTTTTCATCTCATAATTAAATTTTTGTCATAATTATGACTTTCCCATTTTGACGTTTGTCTCATTATGACTTAGTATCTCATAATACATTTTGAAGAAGTATCTCATTTTTATGACTTTTTATCTTTATTTTAATGTTTATCTCACTATTTTACATTTTTATCTCATAATTATGACTTAATTTCCATATGATGATTTCAGAATTATGATTTGTCTTTATGTGATTTAGCGTCTCATAATTATGTCATAAGATATCAAAGCAGGATTTCTTTTTCTTATGTGGCAGAAACGGGCTTCCATAGAGAGCAGAACATCAAAGAGACTTGAGACCAATCAATGTTTCAACAATCACCCAAAACATGCTACCAAATGACATGTTTGGGACATTTATCATAATCATGACTTAGTATCTTCTTTTTTATCAAAATTTCAAATCTCAACTTTGTACTTTTATCTCATAATTTTGATTTATTTCGTAATTTTGACTTTTTACCTCAGTTATTTGAATTTTATGATTTTAAATATTATTTTATAATTGAGATTTCATCTCATAATTTTGACTTTTTGTCATAATAATGATTTTCTTATACTGACATTTGTCTCATTATGACTTAGTATCTAAAAATGTAGGGGGAAAAATTATCTCATAATTCTGTGTTCTTTTATATCATAATTTTGATATTTCATCTAAGTTGATAATTAATTATTGATAGTATTAATAATATTTCAAATTATACAATTAAAATAATTGCGAGATAAAAAGATGAAATTATGAAATAAATCAAAATTATGAGATAAAAGGCCAAAACTGAGATAAAAGTCCTACATTCATTTATCAATGAGATAAAAAAACACATTAATGACAAAAAAAAGTTAAAATGACAAGATAAAAAGTTGAAATTATGCGATAAATATAGTTGTGAAATAAAGTTGAAAATTATTCGATAAAATATCAAAATTAAAAGATCACAAAATTATGAGATAAAAAATATTTTCCCCTACATTTTTAGATACTAAGTCATAATGAGACAAATGTCAAAATGAGAAAATCATAATTATGGCAAAAAGTTAAAATTATGAGATGAAATCTAAATTATAAAATAATATTTAAAATGATAAAATTCAAATAACTGAGATAAAAAGCCAAATTATGAAATGAATCAAAATTATAAGATAAAAGTACAAAGTTGAGATTTGAAATTTTGATAAAAAGAAGTCTACTGATTATGATAAATGTCCCAAATATGTCATTTGCCAATTAGATTAAAAAAAAATTATTATGACAAAGTCATAATTATGAGATAAAAAGTTGAAATAGTGAGATAAAAGCCATGACCATGACAAAAAGTCAAATTAGGGCAATTTCTGTCATTGTTGAAAGATAAAAAGTTGCCCAAAACATGCTACCATTTTTTTCTTTATAAAAATACATATTTTTAAAGACCAAATTAAATTGTTTTTGTAGCATACTTTTGTCGTTGCTGGTTTCTAAAAGCAGTTCATCTGAAGAGCTCATGCATTTCGAGTTCTTTGACAGCGGTTATAGACGTATGATACGAGATTCACCAGAAACAAGAGATGACTTTCATATCCTCATATCTCACAGGACTCCTGATCCATCACAGTACAGTCAACTGTTTCAGGATTTTCACATCCAGGTTCAGTTTAGCGCTTGAAACAGACCTGTTAGCGTGAAGCGCTGCGAGCGTTAGAGATCTCGCTCTGTTGGGTGATTGAAAGAGCGCTGATAATGAAGGAAACACATGTCAGGAAGATCCTGAGATCATGAAAGCGTCTGACATTTGTCACGTGCTGGAAGACAGTCTGTGTGATTGATTCAGATGATGAAGCTGACAGCCATTGTTTCCTCCTGAGTTGATGGTCGCCGTATCGCCTTTATATCTCTGAGCGGACAGTAGACGTCCTCTGACCTTCATATCTGTAAGGCTTTCACGCTGAACCCGCTGACATCTGAAGCTAAATATGGCACATGAACACCTCGTTCAGGATATTTCCTATTGATTGTCGTCAGACACATGAATCAAGTTTCTAAAAATGGTCATTTTCTGTCCTGGCCTGTTCCTCCTCTTCCTATCTGCCGGTTCCTATTCATACTCTTTCTTGTTCTTTATTCCTAAGTATCTGAATGTTGGTACTTCATCTGAAGTGTCTCTTTTCTCTCCCTAACTCCACTTTTCTTCTGCATGCATGTCTTTTAACCTCAACATTTGTCTTCTTTTCCTTTTATCTTTTCAAAACCAACAAATCTCTTTTTGTCAGGTGTTTTGCTTAAAAAAAAGAAGGAGGAAAAGCTATTTATAAAAAGTAATTTAATGTGACAGTTATGTCACAGTGTAGCTGGAAATGCAATAAATAAATCAGTGCAATAAATAATAATTTTATTAAAAAATATTTATATAAATACTTTATTTACTAATACTTTAAATACTTTTTTATTTGAATTGTGAGTGAAATCACATTTGATTATCTGTTTATTAAAGGGATTAGAAGACAAAATAATAGATTTATAACATGAATGATGCTATATATATATATATATATATATATAATTTATTATATTTATTTTAATTTAATCATTTAAAACATTAACATCTTTTTAAGTCATCAACTTAATTTTTATATATAATTTAAGTTCAAATTATTTTTATTTTTTTTACAGTGCTGTGATATTGTGAAATTAAATAGCTGTTTTCTATGTGAATGTATAGTAAAATGTAATTTATTGCTGTGATTAAAGCTGAATTCACAATATTACACAATATTACTGATTTTGCTGCATTTTGGATCCAATAAATGCAGGCTTGGTGAGCAAAAGAGGCTTCTTTAAAAATATTAAAATCTTACTGTTCAAAAACTTTTGACTGGTATACCAGTCTCACACTAACACTATAGTGTAAATATACAAATAATTAATTAAAAAAAAAACATAATTAAATAATAGAAAAATATCATTCAGAATTTAAAATGTAATTATCTATTGCTTCAAAAATAATTTAGAACTTAAAATATAACATTTTTATGTATATAAAATATAACATATCATGTGTCTCTAACTAGTGGTATTTTTTTAGATACTATTATAGTTTTTAATAGTAAATCAAATTAGTTTTAATTTTTTTTACAGTGCTGTAATATTGTGAAATATTATTACAATTTTAAATAGCTGTTTTCTATGTGAATATACAGTAAAATGTCATTTATTCCTGTGATCAAAGCTGCATTTTCAGCATCATTAGTGCAGTCTTCAGTTGGCTCATTTCTGTCTAATATTTTTGGAGCCAGTGTCACAATATTACACAATATTTTGCTGTATTTTGAATCCAATAAATGCAGGTTTGGTGAGCAAAAGGGACTTATTTAAAAAAAAAAAAAAAAAAAAACATTAAAAATCTTACTGTTCAAAAACATTTGACTGGTAGTGTAAATATACAAATAAAATAATACATAATTAAATAATATAAAAATATAATGTATATTTAATAATTTAATTTCTATTGCTTAAAAAATGATTTAGAACTTAAAATGTAACATTACATTTAACCTATAGAATGTGTCTATATTAGAAACTTAGTTTTTAATTAATTTGTTTTTCAATTTTTATGATTTTTTCGTGCTGTAATATTCTCAAATATTATTACAATATAAAATAGCTGTTTTCTATGTGAATATACAGTAAAATGTAATTTGTTTCTGTGATCAAAGCTAATATTTTTGGAGCCAGTGTCTCAATATTACACAATATTTTGCTGTGTTTTGGTGAGCAAGAGAAACTTAAAAAAAAAAACATTAAAGATCTTTCTGTTCAAAAACTTTTGACTGGTAGTCGTACAAATAATACATAAATAAATTATATATATATAAAAATAATAAGTATTTACATTTAATTATATATTTAAGTTTATCAAATATTCTGTATATCATGTCTCTAACCAGTGGTATTTTAGAAACTTAGTTTTTAATTAATTAGTTTTTACATTTTAATGTTTTTTAGTGCTGTAATATTATGAAATATTATTATTACAATTTTAAATAGTTGTCTTCTATGTGAATATACAGTAAAATGTCATTTATTCCTGTGATCAAAGCTGAATTTTCAGCATCATTACGCCAGTCTTCAGTGTCACATTTCTGTCTAATATTTTCAGAGCCAGTGTCTCTTGTTCCTGTATTGTGTCTAAACATCCTGTGAGTGAGTCCCATTATCTGTGCGGGACAGTAATGATGGTCTGTCAGAAGTAATAAAGTGAGCGTCCGGTCGGAGCAGGTGTCTGCGGGTCTCAGCGAGGCCTGAGCTTTGACTCTTTTGTGTGTGTGTGACTGTGTGTGTGTGTGTGTGTGTGTGTGTGTGTGTGTGTGTGTGTGTGTGTGTGTGTGTGTGTGTGTGTGTGTGTGTGTGTGTGTGTGTGTGTGAGAGAGAATGCTGCTCATTGTTGAAGCGGCGGGTCGGGTCATTAATCTACAGCAGTGTCTGCAGGAGAAGGACAGGAGGAAAGGTGGTTAGTGGTTCCTGATGCCTGCGGCGCTGCTCCGCTGAGGCTGGCATCTTCATTTTACGCTCCTTTGGCTTGATTGGGACAGTGTTTTCCAGCTGTGGCCGTTTCTCTGTGTCCTGTCGGGCCAAAGGGTGCGTGAGGATCGAAGATGTGTGGCTTTATTTCAGCATCTCTACTGAGGAAAATGACTCACGCCAGTGTTCTACCTTTACCAGACTGGAGCACAACAGCATTAAACAGTGTTGAGGGTAACGCATTACAAGCAAAGCAAGTGATTTAATAATATTACTTTTTCCAAGTAACTAGTGAAGTAATGCATTGCTTTTTCATTGACAAGACTTTTTCAAATAAGTACCGCCAGTTATTTTTTCCCCCATTTATTGATTAAAAGCTCTCCTTTGTTGAGAGGAATCCTGAGTAAGATGTTACTTTAGTTCTAGAATAAATGTGAACATGCATTAATTCATCTCACTCACTAAAAAACAGATACAGTGTTCTTCAAAATGAATAAAAACAGTGAAATTCAACTCAAACCTGATATAATTAAATGTTAAATAATACAAATATCCTTTATGTATTTAATCCCATTTTATGAACCGATGTCTTTACTGCTGACCTTCGGTGGTCCAGTTCATCCATACTAATAAGCAAAAATTACTCAAGATTATCTAACATTTGTTTTCCTTTTTATTGCTGAAGAGTTGACATTTTTTCTTCTGTGGTCTACTGTACAGACGTCAATTTACTTTTCTCTAAGCCTGAGGCTTTTGGTGTGAAAAGGCTTTTACATTTGACAAAAATAGAACTTTTTATATTAAATACAAACAAGCAAGCCCTGCCCAGATTTAAAAGGTAACACAAAAGTAATGTAAAGCATTACTTTCCATAAAAAAGTAACTCAGTAATGTAATGAGTTACTTTTTTAGGGAGTAACTTAATATTGTAATGTATTACTTTTAAAAGTAACTTTCCCCAACACTGGCGTTAAACTCCAGCTCAGCGCTCAGGCACTGGCTGATTAAAATATATATCTAATGTAGAGTAAGTTTAAGTTTACTGCATTACTTTGTGATAATGTAATAGCCTTAAAGTCATTCAAATAATACTGTAAAATAACAAATGCTACTTTGAGTGAGATTAGAAATTTTAGTTTGTAAATACACTACCAGTCAAAAGTTTTTGAACAGTAAAATTGTTCATGTTTTTTTAAAGACGTCTCTTCTGCTCACCAAGCCTGCATTTATTGAAAAAACTGATATATTTTTTACAAATTAAAATAACTGTTTTCTAGTTGAATATATTTTAAAATGTAATTACTTTGAATTTGATTTGATTTGAAATGTGAATTTTTAGCATCTTTAGTCCAGTCACAGCATCCTTCAGAAATCATTCTAATATTCTGATTTGCTGCTAAAAAACATTTATTATTATTATTATTATTATGTTGAAAACAGCTGGGTAGAATTTTTAGTTTTTATTTCATCAAATAATCCTGCAAAAAAAAACTGTGCTCAACTGTTTTAAATATTGATAATAAAAATGTTTCTCGAAAAGCAAATCAGAATATTAGAATGATTTCTGAAGGATCATGTGACACTGAAGACTGGAGTAATGATGCTGAAAATTCAGCTTCAATCACAGGAATAAATTATATTTTAAAAATATTCAGATAGAAAGCAGTTATTTTAAATAGTAAAAATATTTATCACAATATTACTGCTTTTGCTGTATTTAGGATCAAATAAATGCAGGCTTCTTTGAAAAACATTAAACATCTTATTGTTTAAAAATGTTTGACTGGTAGTGTAAATGTACAAAAATAAAATAAAACATAATTAAATATTAAAAAAAATAAAAATTGTATTATATCTTCAAAAATAATTTAGAACTTATAACATATATCATGTGTCTCTAACCAGTGTTATTTTAGTATCACTGAGATACTATTATAATTTTTAGTAATAGTTTAAATTAATTGTTAATGTTTATGCTTTCTCCTTTAATTTGAATTAAGTTTTAATACTTTTTTTAATACTAGTTTTTTTTTTCAGTTTCAGTTATTATAGTACTTCAAGTTAAAATGAAAAAGGGAAATGTTTTCTTCTCAACTGGCTGAAGTAAATAATAATAAATAGTAATATAAAATAGTAATAAGTTTAGGTTTTTAAGTCTGGTTTTATTTCATTTTAGTTCGTGTTTGTTTGCTTATTTCAAGTAAGTCATTTCTCCTCAGTTGGCTGGCAAGAGTATAATCAGTTTGGGTTTTTAAGAATGATGTTTAAGGAATTACACACTTTTTTACTTATTTCTTACATACAGTATATATATATATATATTATTTTTTATTTATTTTTTACAGAATCAGATTTGCAATCTATAATGTTGTAACTGTGACTATAGTGTGTGCTGCTTATAGAATAAGTCAAACTACAGTCAGGAGAGGTGAACATCACATGAACGCTTGAATTGATGAAGGACGTTTATTATGGAAATCAGCGCTTGTTGACGTGACTTTTTTTTGTCCTCTGCAGAACTTGCTGGTGAATCACGGATGAAGATGATGTTTGGTGCTGATGAAGAGGAGCAGCATTAGAGGATGTGTGTGTGTGTGTGTGTGTGTGTGTGTGTGTGTGTGCGCGCGCTATGAGGATTGTGTTGGTTTGTTGAGCTGATCTTCATTTACTGTGAGCAAATAAAGTCTCCTGAGCGGTCTGTTTCTCTCTTCAGTCTCTCATTACTCTGTTAGCTTTCCAAACAGTGAAGATGAAGAGTGTTTCTCAGTCTGAAACTGTGTTTTCTGAGGATCTGCACAGATGAATATGATGGAACTGCACCAATATGGAGACAAAAAGCATCTTTGTGCACTGCTGTGTTCTGAGGAAATGCATTTTCTGCAAGGAACGTTTTAATCTCCAGTATTTCAGTACAGTTTGTGCATTTCTGAACATAACCAGTCAATTTTTCTTTTTCTTTTTTTTATTGAGATTTATACATCATCTGAATAAATAAGCTTTCCATTGATGTATGGTTTGTTAGGACAGGACAATATTTGGCCAAGAAACAACTATTTGAAAATCTGGAATCTGAGGGTGCAAAAAAATCTAAATATTGAGAAAATCACTTTTAAAGATCTTAGCAATACTAATCAAAAATTGTGTTTTAATATTGCAGAAAATTTACAAAATATCTTCATGGAACATGATCTTTACTTAATATCCTAATGATTTTTGGAATAAACGAAAAATCGATAATTTTTACCCATACGATGCATTTTTGGCTGTTGCTACAAATATACCTGTGCTACTTTTTTTTTTTTTTTTTTTGATCCAGGGTCACATATTTCACTATACTTGACGCATTTTTTAAACACATAAATGTCTGATATTTCAGACAAATATTTCAGTATAGTTCATTCTAATTCTAACTCTAATATTCTGATTTGCTGGCCAAAAAAAAACATTTATTATTATTAGTAGTAGTAGTTGTAGTAGTATGTTAAAGTAATAATCTACAGATGAGTTGATTTTTTTTCAGGATGATCAGTAAGTTTGGAAAAACAGCATTTATCTGAAATAAAACTCTTTTGTAACACTATAAATGTCTTTGTCATCACTTTTGATCCATTTAAAGCATCCTTGATAAATCAAAGTTTAATTTCTATAATTTCCTTTCTCTCACATGCATAAGCTTTTTATTTCACACAAATGCTGATCTTTGGATCTTTTAATTCATCAAAGAATCCTGAAAAAATACTCAACTGTTTTAAATATTGAAAATCAGAAATGTTTCTCGAACAGCAAATATTAGAACAATTTCTGAAGGATCAAGTGACACTGAAGACTGGAGCAATGATGCTGAAAATGTATCTTTGATCACAGAAATAAATGACATTTTTAAATCTATTCAAATAGAAAGCAGTTACTTTAAATAGTAAAAATATGTCACAGTATTACTGCTTTTGCTGTACTTTGGATCAAATAAATGCAGGCTTAGTGAGCAGAAGAGACTTCTTTAAAAACTAAAAAACTTTTGACTAATAATGTAGTTTTTTCTTTTCTTTTCTTTTTTTTTTTTAAATAACATTTAATTGACATAAAGATCATGTAACATTCTTTGCATCATAGATTTACTTTGAAAAATGTCTCCATGGGTTGGTTTTCATACTTTGACTCACTTTTTGTGACAGGTTTGATTTCTGAGATGAATATGAGTCTGTGAAATACATCACATGCGTGTTCTGTGATAATTGAGTGTTTCATGAAGTTCAGAAATAGAGGCGAGAGGTGGAATCAGTGTCTGTTTCCTCGGGGATCAATAACAGAGCTCTCATCACTGGAGTGGCGTGTGACTTGATTTCCATGCGTCTCTGGCACAGACTCTCGCTGTGTTCACGAGGAGCGGACGCTGGCCTGTGTGCTTGTAGTCATGGTAACGCTGGTGGAGACGGATGGAGATAACAGGTTGGAAAATGGAATCAGGCGTCCTCTGTGTTCCGTATTGATCTCCCATCGCTGAAAGACACTGTTAAACACGGATTCAAACCAAATACAGTTTGCTCGTGTGACTGAACATATGACAGCGCTTTATTATGTTTGCCGAGCACATATTAAAATAATACCAGGATATGAAAACCGCCGTCTTGTTTGAAGTAGAATATTATATGATATGAAGATGGTCTGACTTCAGGGTCAAAAACACTGAGCTCAAATCAAAGAAAGACTAGGCTTTTCCTTGGCAAATGCGGCCATTTGTGCCGATAGAAATATGATATATTACCAGGAAGGAATGCACAAGTCTCTTCTGCTCACTAAGCCTGCTTTTATTTGAAAATTGTGAAATATTTTTTCAATATAAAATAACTGTTTTCTGTTTGAATATGTTTTAAAATGTAATTTATTATTGTGATTTTAAAGCTGATTTTTTAGCATCATTACTCTTCAGTCTCACGTGATCCTTTAGAAATCATTCTAATATTCTGTTTTGCTGCGCAAAAAAAAAAAAAACATTTATTATGTTGAAAACAACTGAGTAGAATTCTTTCAGGTTGAATAGAAATTTATCTGAAATTGAAATCTTTTATAAATTCCTTTATCATCACTTTTGATCAATTTACTGCATCCTTGCTAAATAAAATGATTAATTTCTTAACCAAAAACTATTATACTGACTCAAAACTTTTGCATGGAAAATTGTACTAAACTGTTTTAAATATTGATAATAATAATAATAATAATAATAATAATAATAATAATAATAAAAGTTTTTTGAGCAACAAATCAGCATATTACAACGATTTCAGCAGAATCATGTGACACTGAAGACTGGAGTAATGATGATAAAAAATTCAGCTTTGATCACAGGAATACATTAAATTTACAATATATTCAAATAGAAAACAGTTATTTTAAATAGTAAAAATATTTTAAAAATGTACTGTTTTTGCTGCATTTTTGGGGGGCAAAAAGTATTAAAATTTGCAAAAATATTATACAATGTGAAGATTTTTGCTTGGTTTACCTTGTTATTCCAAGGATTTCTAAACTATTTCTAAAGTCAGTAAACACCCTTTTAGTTAAAATATTACATTTTTTTATTTTTAGATTTTATTGTATTACTAGTTTTGTCTGGGTTTATTAATTTACATATGGCTATATCATTTTTTTTTTAACTTTAATTTAAGTTTAAGTTTTAGTACATCAGTTTTAACTAAATGCAAATGAGAAATGTTTATCTGAAATAAAATTAGTATTTTTTTTTCAGTTAATCCTTTTTATTTGATTTTAATTTTTTTTATTGTTATCACATGCAGGTAAACAAAATAAATATTTTTAATATTTTTTTTAGTTAACATATTATTTTAATTATTTTCATTTTAAAAATATTTATCTATTTAAATTTTTTTAATTTATCATTTAAATAATTATTCGCTTTTCATCAATCCCAGTTTGGAAAACCCTGATTTATTCAAATGATATGGATGTACTGTGACATGCTTCAAATAATGTAATGCTTAATGTTTAATAACTCGTGCTACATTTCGAGGAAAGTTTGTAATTGGAGGTAAAAGTCTAAAAATACACTTTTATAAAAATATAAATGTGACCCTGGATCACAAAACCAGTCATAAATAGGCTTTCTATTAGTGTGTGGTTTGTTAGAACAATATTTGGCTGAGATACAATTATTTGAAAATCTGAAATCTGAGGGTGCAAAAAAATCTAAATATTGATAAAATCACCTTTAAAGTTTCCAAATGAAGTTCTTAGCAATGCATAATACTAATCAAAAATTACATTTTAATATATTTACAGTAGGAAATGTACAAACTATCTTTATTTTATATCCTATTGATTTTTGGTATAAAAGAAAAATTTATAATTTTGATCCAAACAATGTATTGTTGGCTATTGCTACAAATATACCCGTGCTACTTAAGACTGGTTTTGCAAACCGGGTTCGCAAATATGTATACAAAAGGTAAAGTAAATTTACAAAGCAAACAATGAGCATATGAGTTTGAGAATATATTATTGTTTCACAGCATCAGTTTCTTCAAAAATAACTGATGTTCACTTGAAAATCTTATATATCAACTGTATCTGCATTTAAATGCCATACGGATTAAACATTGATAGACATCATATGTGACATTTAAGGAAGACATCAGTTCTGCTGGAGATATTCATATATCACACATCTTTTTCCTCATCTGAAATATCACGGGAGCAGAGCCTTTATTGTGTGACTCTCCGTATCACAAGTAAAATTGTCAAATCAGAAAGTTTTAATTTCATTTACTATGGAATTTTCACTCTAATGTATTACACTTTGCATATATCACGAGCAGAGAGTAAGCTCTTCCCTCTGAGGATAAAACT
The DNA here is from genome assembly GCF_049309525.1 of Garra rufa. Lineage (NCBI taxonomy): Eukaryota > Metazoa > Chordata > Actinopteri > Cypriniformes > Cyprinidae > Garra > Garra rufa. Next base: position 2,475,839 of record NC_133372.1, on the reverse strand, counting down.
TCATTCACAGCCCGAAGCTCAGAAACAGACGCAAAGTGAACAAATGCAAATGAGTTGAATGAAAGTTTCTCCACAGCAGGTGCAAAATGCCTTCAAACCATGAGAAAATGCAAAAACTGAGCTGTTGCAGATTCACACACACACACACACACACACACACACACACACACACACACACACACACACACACACACACACAGCGACAGATGAGTGTCTGTAAATCTGTAAATCTCTCAATAAGCGTCTGTCAGAAGGGTTGGTGTGTGTCTGTGTGCATTTTCATTTCTAAGCACACGTTCACCATTAAGCCATTAGAAAATCAAATTCCTCTGATGGCTTCTAAAAGTCAATGTAATGATCCAGATTTCCTCCTGAAAGCGAGATTGGCTTTTTACTTTCTTTCAGTCTTCGTTTTAAACACTTTAACACTTTTTTTTAACTCCGTGTGTGTGATGGAATCTCATTTCACAGCTCATTTAACACTCTCGGAAGCATATTCATGAAAATAAAGCCTCTCCGCCGTCATTTCCATTGAGCTCTGTGTTCTGCGCTCATTATGACGCTGTTTACTTGCTTTGGTATAATGTCAAATAATTGGCTCCGACTCGTTGCGGTAACGAGTGTTTGATGGTGAAGAGTTGAGCTGATGCACTACTGGAGGAAAACACCGTTTGAGTTTAGCTCAACTGTAATCTGCAGGAAATATTCGGCTTAATCACAGTTTGCCAGATAATAATGCAGATGCCAAACCGCAACATGCTCTCATGCCAACAAACATTATCTGATTATGATTATTACAGACAGTCTGTCATTATCTTATTATCTCTCTAACAGTTTACTTCATACAAACTGTAAAGCATCACTCAAATAAGGATGAAAAAAAGAGCATTAAAATGCAGGTTAAAGGCTGTTTCTGCTCAAGAATGAGAAGTAAAATTGAAAAAAGTAAGAATATGTGTGTTTTTAAATGTGCAGCAGCTGTTAAATTCAGCTCACAATCAGTGGCAAGAGATCACAGAACCTTTAATGCACAGCAAACACCATTATTCATTTTAAAGTGCCTTACTGTATAGAAATAAATCTTACTTTAATCAGGTTGACTACAACTATGATTATAAAACAGATGTTCTGAATGTAATTTCTGATTGATTATGCCACAGTAAATGCCGTATAATGCAGGAAAAATGCTTTTAAAAAATCTGTGACGCACATGTTTAACAACCTGCAGTTTGGTTAATAAACTGTTTTACTTAAAATAAATAATAAATATTTTTAAAATGGACTTATAACAAAAAGGGGCGGGATTCACATAAAGTGAACTGTTAGTCTTTCTGGAATCACCAAATGATGTGTGTGTACCTACTTAATCATATTTTGGGGGACAAATTTGTGCATAAAAGTGAGCAAAATCTCCAAAAAACCTCTCTTTGGGGACGTCCTCGTTTGTAAACCTGGTATAAAAATGTGAATGTGTGTGTGTTCCTACTTAACCATATTTTGGGGGCAAATTTGTTCCACAAAGTTGTATGATTATTTTTTCATAACCATATGAAAAAACCCTACAAAATCACCAAAAACAGCACTTTTGGGACATCCTGATTTGTAAAACTGTTTTTTAAAAAGTAAACAAGGCTTTTTGAAATTGTAAAAATGCATAGTTTTCAGTGAGAGGTAGTGTTAAGGTTAGGGGTATGTTTAGGTTAGAAAATGTATAACTTTCTGTATCTAAAAACAATAGAAGCCTATAGTATCCCCATTTAGATAGCTTAGTAAAAATGTGTGTGTACCTACTTAACCACACTTTGGTGACAAATTTGAGCCAAGAAAAACCTGACAAAATCACCCAAAAAACTCACTTTGGGGACATACTTATTTGTAAAACTGGTTCAATAATAAAGTAAACAAAGTTCTTTTTTGAAATTGTAAAAATGCCTAGTTTTCTGTGAGAGGTAGGCAGATTTAGGTTAGAAAATGTATAACTATCAGTATTTAAAAACAATGGAAGTTTATATAATGTCCCCATTTAGATAGCTTTGTAAAAGTGTGTGTGTGTGTGTGTGTGTAGCTACTTAACCATATTTTGGGGACAAATTTGTACCAAAAAGTAAGCAAAACCTGACAAAATCACCCAAAAACCTGCCTTTGGGGATGACCTCATTTGTAAAACTGGTATAAAAAAACATTTTTAGAAGTTTTCTGTGAGAGGTAGTGTTAGTGTAAAGTTTTTTGAAATGGTAAAAATGCATACTTAACCATATGTTTGGACAAATTTGTACCCAAAAGTGAGCAAAACTTGAAAACATAGCCAAAAACCCTCTATTTGGGGATGTCCATTTGATAAAAAACAAAGTTTTTTTTTTGAAATGGTAAAAATGCATAAAGTTTTCTGTGAGAGGTAGTGTTAGGGTAAGAGGTTTAGATTAGAAAATGTAAAACTATCTGTATATAAAACAATAGAAGTCTATATAATGTCCCCATTTAGATAGTTAAGTAAACATGGACAAAAGGTGTGTGTGTATATGCGTGTGTCTTTCAGTCACCACAAATACAAATGTGGTTAAATGCTTTTTACAAATGCTGGCAATTATTCAAAGTCTGCAGACAATAAGGTCAAAGGTCAATGCTAATTTACTGTGATGTCACAGATCAATAGAGGTCTTGAACTCCAGTCCTCCCTGTCCATTAATAAGAACCAGAACATTCCAATAATGAAAGTCTATGGGATTTTTTGGGATTGTTATTTGACTGTTACAGGTAAACCATTAATCCACTGGTTTTCCATACGCCTATATGGCCTCTTTTTCCTGGATATGTCGTGTCTGGGATTTCTAAATGACCTAAAATTCCCAGGTTTTGGCATTGTTTTCCTACTTATGGTCTCTCTACAGTCCTTATATATTATATGTGACCCTGTGACACAAAACCAGTTCTAAGTAGTGCAGGTTTATTTGTAGCATATAGCCAAAAATACATTGTTTGGGTCAAAATGATACATTTTTCTTTTATGCCAAAAATCATTAGGATATTAAGTAAAGATCATGTTCCAGGAATATATTTTGTAAATTTCCTACCGTAAATATATCAAAACTTATTTTTTTTATTAGTAATATGCATTGCTAAAAAAGTGAATTTGGACAACTTCAAAGGTGATTTTCTCAATATTTAGATTTTTTGCACCCTCAGATTTCATCTTTCAAATAGTTGTATCTCGGCCAAATATTATCCTATCCTGACAAACCATAAATCAATGGAAAGCTCATGTTTTCAGCCACAAATAAGGTTTTGGTTTTGTGGTCCAGGTTCACATGTACAGGTTTTCAGATTGCTTTGACGGTTCTCTGTAGATCCCGCCTTCTCACATGCCACGATTGTTCGATTATGTACAATTCCTCCACGCTATTGGTCAAAGCACTTTTCAGTCATTATCTTCAACAACTATGAAAACAATAGGAAACCAAAGTCCAAAACCAGACATTTTAGGCAAATTAGAAATCCTGGAAAAAGAAGATGTTTGCTCAGTCACCCTAGAAAAAATAAAGCACACTAAGTCTGAACAGACTGAAATACTGTGCAGCATATTTATGCTAATATTTAATTGTTCACAGCTTAAAACCTCTAAAAGCAAAAGTTTGTAGACTGTTTCTTGACAAAGCAGTAAAGCATATAAGTAAACAGAAATGCATCAGTTATAGCTGAGGAAAAGAAACTTGTGATGTTGCACACGTATGTGAAAACGCTTCCTGCAGCCGTACGGTGGCCTGAGGGCACCATTTGAGATTGAGTGTCATTTCACATGAAGAGCTGTGAGGAGATGAGAAGCGTGGAAAACAGGTTTACCTGAGACTCCCAGCTGTGTGTGTGTGAGTGCCTGGTGTAAGATAACAATACATAAAAACATCCTATAGTATGTGTTTGCATTGAAGAGTTTGCCTTCAAACAGACAATATTTGAATATTCCAGTAATAATTGAGCATTTCACCCCAGGCCTCTGTGTGTTTGCTTTCATCTGGCTCTTTCGTGCTCCTGATTAAACCGCCTCAGGACTGTTAAACACAGAAACCAGATCTCCGTTGTGCTTTTACAGCTTTAGACAGTTATTGGAGGATCAGCTCCACACCTCCAGGTGTAAACAGATGCCGTTCTCAACTCTGAACCCCAGGTAGAGCTCATCTCGCTGGAGTAAGCGGCCTGTGAGGAAATCACTCACCTCGTCCTCAAATACTTCTCTGAGGAGCGGCTGTGAGGTATGGAAGATCATTAAAAGCGCACAGACAGTGACTGATTGGTGTTAAATGTGTGTGATGCTGCTCTGTGCTCCTCTCTGGATTGTATTTCTGTCACCGTTATATGACAGAGATGAATGGCTCTGATGGTTTGTTTGTGGAGGAGCGAGTGTGTGTTTGGAGAAGACTAAAGTGAGTCACTGGATGTGATGTCTTGGCAAGCAGGAGATAAGTGATAATGAGCAAAGCTTGTGTGTGTGACATTTATATGTTTGAAACATGCATTTGTATTAAAATCATATACAGTATTTGTGAAAAGTTTGGAAACATTAATAAAAAAAAACATTACATTTTTAATGAAGTCTGAAGTCAACAAGGCTAAATTAATGTGCTTAAAAATACAGTAAAAACAGTAAAATTGTGAAATATTATTACAATTTCAAATAAATGTTTTCTATGTGAATGTATTGTAAACTGTAATTTATTTTTGTGATCAAAGCTGCATTTTTAGCATCATTACTCCAGTCTTCAGTGTCACATGATCCTTCAGAAATCATTCTAATGTTCTGATTTGCCACTCAAGAAACATTTCTGATTATTATCAGTGTTGTCATGTGACAATCATGTGACACTGAAGGCTTGAGTAATGATGCTGAAAATTCAATTTTACATCACAGGAGTAAATTACATTTTAAAATCTATTCAAATAGAAAATAGTTATTCCAGATTGTAATAAAATTTCAAAATATTGCCGTTTTTACTGTATTTTTGATCAAATAATTGCAGCCTCGGTGAGCAGAAGCGACTTTATTAAAAACATTTAGAAAGCATAATGCTTTTCAAACTTTTACCAAGTGCTGCATATTATTACATTTAATAAATTAGCTTTATTTTATGGATAATGGTGGGTGAACAAAATGCCTTGTTTTGCTTCAGGACCCATATTTTCACGAAATATAAAAAACAAGCAAAAAATGTATTCATATTAGTATTACTGTTTTTTTTTTTAGGATGAGGACATCATGCAACAATGGCATGTGTCTAACTTGATGAGCTTCTAACAGTTGGTCCTAAAATACTGTAGAGTTTGATTGGACATGCAATCTTTGACATCAGCAGCAAATTAAATAGGAGCTGGGGAAGTGTTCCTCCTGTTTCAAAGTTGATAGGTCTGTTTATACATTGGTCAAAAAACCAGTGACTCTTTTTGTAAGTTATACAGTTGTGCCAGACTTGATGAGTGAGTTATCTGATTCATTCATTCATCCAGTTTGTTCAAAATATGTATTCATTCTGTAAAGAATCTCACATGGAGTCGTTGAATCTCTCACTCAACCTAGTCAAAAATGCTGGAATGCCCATTTAAAGTAAGATAGCATTATGTGTCATTTAGGGCTTAAATCTGAAAATGATGACAGTACAATAACAGATGGAAGTGGAAAATATCTAACTTCAAATAATATCACACAGATATGTCACAAACTTGTCAAGCAGTGATGAGAAGCCAAATATTGCACTCAGACTGATGAAATGTGGTTTTTAAGTCCCAGCTGTGCGCTCGTTCTCATGGTGCTAAACATCTGTGGATTTGTGTACTGAAGTGACATGAAGTTCACACAAACAAACAAGCAAACAAACAACTACAGCGCAGCAGATTTTGCAGAGCTGCAGGAAAAAAGTGTTTGCTTTATTCTAAAATAGGAAAAATAGTCGTAATAAAAACTTTTAACTGCTACTGAACATTTGAACCCTTCTTAAGAAGCAGAAAAAATAATGGCCTGGCTCAAAAAACACTCATGAATACTTTGCACATGTTTTAACAAATGAGCAGAAGATGCTAAGCAATATTCAGCATGTCTAACTGATCCCAGAGCAACTACAAACATCAACATATCTTTGTTTTCTGTTTAGTATTCACATTCACTGAGTGCAGCTCCTCAGAGATCTGATCCTTAAAAAACATCCATCAAAGTCTGACCCGTAAGATCAAATGTGGTCAGAGAATCAACCATCAGGTCATATCCTAAACGAAAAGCTATTCTGGTTTATGGTTTTACCAAAAATACTGCTGTTATTAAAGGTAAAAGGTTATATTTCACTCAGATAAGTTGAGATCAGGGTTATTTATATTGAAAACCATCATTATTGAAGAAAGAGGTCATCTTAGGTTTTTTGTAAAACTTAGCTTTCCAACTTATTATCTTCTTTTTAAATGTTCATCTGTAGGAGTTGACCTTCTGATTTGATTCCTGAAATGAGTATATAGACACATTGTGTACTTTACAGATCACGTTTTAAACATGTATAGTCATTATTGAAACCGCCAACTTCCGCTTTGTATGGCACAGTTGCAGTGTGCAATTATGCAAGTATGCATTTTATAAGACTTATGAGAGGTTAAAGAATGGCTGTTGTCATTGTTGTGATCAGTTGTTCCTGCTTTCAGATCTGCTTTAACAACATGTACATTTTTCTTTCAGCTTTTGATACGAGCTGTTCATTGCCATCAGTTGTCAATGGACTAGTCTGAACTGGATTTGATTGCACATAAAATTGTAAGCACCAAACTGCAGAAAAATATCTAAGTGAATCATCAGCTGTGGTTTGAATTGAAGAACCACTGAACATGTCTTCTACTTTCACGTGACTTCCACATAGCTGGTTTTAACTGGCTTTGAAATCTGAGAAAGATCTTTTAATCAGTGAAAATGAGACGGCATAAATTAGAAATGTTCATTTGTTTCAAAGCTGTTTCGTCTTCTGTTCTGCAGTCATGGTCTGGCATACTAAAAGAGGGATTAAATTGAGTTAAAATAGAGTCATATTCAATAATGAGGACTGATTTATTGAATTAAGATGAATTCATGATGTTTCACAAATGCTATAATTGTCTCACTATGGGTTTATGGAAGTAACAAGAACTGTGGCCTTACACAACGTCAGTGGTCAGGAAAAACCAAAGCTCAATGGGAAACCCCATCATCTGCTTAAAAAAACTGTGGCATTGTACACAACAGCAGTCATTCTCAGAAAAGCAGCTGTTTTAAAGAAAAAGGTTCAGCAAAAACCATCCCAGATATAGTTTCAAAACATGTACTCTTAAAAATAAAGGTGCTTTAAAAGGTTCTTCACAGTGATGCCATAGAAGAACCATTTTTGGTTCCACAAAGAACCATTCAGTCAAATGTTCTTTAAAGAACTTTCTCTTTTATAATTTGAAGAACCTTCTTTTGCCACAAAGAACCTTTTGTGAAACAGAAAGATTCTTCAGATGTTAAAGGTTCTTTATGGAACCATTTAGGCAAAATGGTTCTTCTATTGCATCGTGAAGCACCTTTATTTTTAAGAGTGTAAGACTCAGATTCAGATGTTACTCAAGAATACAAAAGTTCAGAAACAAAACCTCACACTATGACTCCAAAAATAGATAAACTTAATATGAGCAGCTGTAGCTGCGATCAAAAGCTCTGTAACTCGAGTGGAGGATGTTGTCTCCTCAGCTGAGCTGATGGAATTAGATGTGATTATATAGTCTCGTAGGAATCCATCCATAGATTCACATTCAGTGACTGAGGTTTAAATGTCTCAGCCAACATAACAGCTATTCACAACTGTGTGTGTATGAATGTGGTAAACTTTATAAGGTCTTTTATAGGGTATGAGACAATTACACGGTCAAACAAGTGCCTTGGACTCTTTCACAAGCTCAACTCCAGCCATAATGCAAAGGTCGTAAACATTTAAGTGTCCAAGGTCAAAGCCAAAATAGTCAATTCAAATTCCAGCGAGACAAGAGGCCGAATGTAATCTGAAACCAAGAACGCAAGCGCAACTGCCCTCAAACGAGAAAAGAAAGCTTCATCTCGCAGTGTTGCCATACATGACTTCACGGTGCATATAGACATATGCAAAGTATTTAACAGGTGAAATCACAAGAAACAGGTGTGTGCAAAACAGGTGAAAAGAGCATCACTTCAAAAATGTTTCAGAAAATGGTGGAGAAACTTTGGTGCACTGACATTCTGATTAATTTGCTTTTGCACACATAATTTCAACAACAAACACATCAGCTCAGTAGATTGGTCATTTGCAAGCTGAAATGTAATTAAGATCTGGTTTAGAAGTATCCAAAATCATTTAAACAGCAATTTTAGGGGAACAATCATTCTTGTCAACTAATACAAATAGTCTAATTACTTCTTTCTAACATCTGTTGGTCCCAGGATTTTGTACACTCTGAAAATAAAGATTTTAAAAGGGATTTTTGAACCATTTTTGGATTGTTCTTCAACAGTTCTAAAGAACCATAGATGTCAGTAAATATTTTTTTTAAGAGTGTAAATCAGTGGATAAAAACATGGATCAGCAGTTAAAAGTCCAGTATGACTGGTTGGTCAGGTGGAAATGTTTTTGTTTCATTGAATATGAAGGGTTTCAGGTTGCATTCAGGTATTGTAACTTTTTTATTTTTTATTTGAATGAACCAAAATGGTTTCAATTTCAAAAGTCATGTTTTTTATTGTTATCATGTTTTGATTGTGTTGTATTGTTTTAGTTACACTCTTAAAAATAAAGGTGCTTTAAAAGGTTCTTCACAGCGATGCCATAGAAGAACCGTTTTTGGTTCCACAAAGAACCATTCAGTCAAAGCTTCTTTAAAGAACCATGTCTTTCTTACCTTCTTAATAATCTGAAGAACCTTCTTTTGCAACAAAGAACCTTTTGTGAAACAGGAAGGTTCTTCAGATGTTAAAGTTTCTTTATGGAACCATTTAGACAAAAAAGGTTCTTCTAAGGCATTGTGAAGCACCTATATTTTTAAGAGTGTAGCTGTATTTTTAAATTATTTTTACTTAATTAAAATAACCTAACTGCAGTTTGATCAGTGTCGCCAAGTCCATGGTTTTCCTGCAGAATTGGGCTGCTTTCATACTGTTGCTATGGGTTGTTTTTTTATGTCCGCAGATTAAAGCGAGACCAATAAAGTAATATTTACCCCATGGAATGCTAATTTTACCAGAGGAACCCCTCTAGAAAATGTGTATTTTACCCCCTGGGACACAATTTTTGGGCTACTTTTGAGTAGCAATTGGGCAGGTTTTGTTGTGAAAACCTGACAACCCTGAGTTTGGTTGAGATTGATTGAAATGCACAATAAAAAACATGATTTTTGAAAACTTAAAAACTGAGTTTCTGCAAATAAACTTAACACACTGCTCAAAAAAAATAAAGGGAACACTTAAATAACACAATGTAACTCCAAATGTTCCCTTTATTTTTTTTGAGCAGTATATATTGAATTTGCTTTTCATACTTTGAACAGATAGATGAGATATACAGTATATATTATAAAAAGCAATATAGGTCTATACTGTAGTGTAAATCTTAGAGCTGTGTGAGAAAACACACTGCTATTGCTGTCTGCAATGACCACTCAGCAAAACATAAAGTAATTCCAGTGCTGAATGACCACTCTCTCAAACAAACACTGGAAGAACTGAAGATGCTTTCTCTGTATTAGATTTATCCGCGCCTTGAGCTGTTTCATAGAGTGGAGGGGACAAATCGGCCATTGCAACTAAATGATGCTTGTGCCTCCAGTGGTGTTTGTGGATGTCTGTATGACACCTTTGCAAAAACAGAGTTGTTAATCTCCTTATAGCTGCACTCTTTAAGTAGTGGAATGTGTTGGATGGATGGTTGTACGAACATGGTCTGGTGTGTGTGTGTTTGTGTTTTAATAGCTTGTCTAATCTCATCCCAGCGGGGTTGCCAATCCTTGCCATGTGGCTGTGCCACTAACAGGATTCAGAAGAACAGAGGGTGAGCACTTTATTGGGTGATGACCAGTGAGTGAGAGCATGTGCTGAGGTAAATTATATTACAAAATACCAAGTGACCTAAGTGATCAAGTGACCTGAATAAATACATTCACGCAGTATATTAATGTTGTTTTATTAAGTGATTTTCCAATACGAGCGCAATTAACTGAGAGCCAGATGCTGTCCAGATCTGACCTGCATACTAAGATATGTCATTGAGTGATTTCCTTTTCCTGGCCAGTGCAAACTCTTTGATGTGGTTTGGCGAGAAAAGACATGAAAGAAAGACATTAATCATATGCAATGCAATATCAGAGTATCTGTTGGGAGCTTTTGTAGTATAATGCTTTGTTTGTTTTGTGTGAATTATTTATGTTGACAAATACTTATATTTACAAGCTTGCTTGCATTCAGAGGTTTGTGAGTTTGTGGAGTTGGCGTGCGTGAGTGTAAGTGATGTCGCCACCAGCGGATCAATCGACTCTGTGGCCTGAGAGAGCTTTTGTTCTTCTATTCAAGTAATCACATGCACACACCAACACACCAGTCTGTACTTAACTCCATCACATTACTGCTATAGGAATAATTTCCGAGATGTTTGTTTCTGGGATGTTAATGCTTTCAGCACAAGTGTGCTTCCTGTGGTTTCCTGCCACTGATAATACAAAGGGATTGGTTTAATTGCTGGCCTGTAAAGATTTGTGTATCTTTATTTGAAGACAATCTGACAAATTAAGGGTTTGATTTTTTTTGAGAAATGTAATTTACAGTAATTGTAATACTGTTGTGCTACATTGTATACTGTGCTGTGTTAATAAATTCCTCCAAAGTCCAAACTGATTTGTGACTCTGGACCACAAAACATGTCTGACGTAGAACAGGTATATTTGTAACAATAGCCAAAAAACATTGCATAAGCTAAAATGATTGATTTTTCTTTAATGCCAAAAATCATTAGGATATTAAGTAAAGACAAAGACTTTGGTAAAGATCATGTTCCATGAAGATATTTTGTAAATTTCCTTTCATAAATATATCAAAGGTTAATTTTTGATTAGTAATATGCATTGCTAAGACCTTAATTTGGACAACTTTAAAGATGGTTTTTCTAATATTTTTATTTTTTTATTTTTTTTTTGCACCCTCAGATTGCAGATTTTCAAATGGTTGTTTTTTGGTCAAATATTGTATCCTAACAAACCATACACCAATGAAAAGCTTATTTATTCTGCTTTACAGATTATGTATAAATCTCAATTTCAATAAAATTGACCATTATGGTCCAGGGTCACATTTGGTCAATATATACTGTACTTAAGCTTCAGGAAAAAGTCTTTTCATTAAATTGTATTTGTTGAAGTTTCTGTTTAAGTTTACCCAACTGTTTAAAGTTTACCCAAATTATGAATTATGCTTCTGAGAACCCTGGAAATGTGAAAAGGGTCAATCAGGGTCAATTTGCCAAAACATAATTGAGGGGGATCTTGGGGGTTCTAGAGGGTTAGTAGGTTACTGTGCCTGGCCCAAGTCAAGAGACCCCACCAAAGACTATATGTAACCCTGGACCACAGAACCAGTCTTAAGTTGCATGGATATATTTGTAGCAATAGCCAACAATACATTGTATGGGTCAAAATTATAAATTTTTCTTTTGTGCCAAAAATCATTAGGATATTAAGTAAAAATCATGTTCCATAAAGATATTTTGTAAATATCAAAATTTTTGATTAGTAATATGCATTGCTAAAAACTTAATTTGGACAACTTTGAAGGCGATTGTCTCAGTATTTTGATTTTTTTTGCACCCTCAGCTTCCAGATTTTCAAATAGTTGTATCTCTGCCAAATATTGTCCCATCCTAACAAACCATACACCAATGGAAAGCTAATTCAGCGTACATGTGGTGTATAAATCTCAATTTCAAAAAATCGATCCTTATGACTGGTTTTGTGGTCCAGGGTCACATTTGGCCAATAAACTGTACTTAAGCTTCACAAAAACCTTTACTGTCGTGTTTTTACACGCCGCGAGGTGGCGCTCTAGAGCAGCGTCGGGGCGCGCACCTCGCGCGTGATTGATCGTTTCCAGTGCAGTCAGTCCTCTCAATGCTCAGATCGAGGCTTGCTCGCGTTCTGAACACCGAGCCGCATTCCACTCGCGCCACGGAACGGGATATTTCGGCGAGTTTGGGAATTTAACTATGACTAGGACATGCCATCCAAGGATCACTCGAACGTGTAAGTGCCACAAAGGAATTACCTGAACAGTCTACGTTAAAATGCTTAGAAATTTGATTGGAAATCTTCACAGGAGTAGTTTTGTAAAGCAGGATCTTGTAGCCCAGCGCTGCGTTGAGACGAGACTCGTGTAGTGTGTAATTTAAGCATTGCTGTGGTGTTCAAGTGTGGAAACCAGGATTTGGCTTTTACACTATGCGAATACCACGAAATATTCTGTACAAAACTTTAAAAACCTGGCGTTCAGTTGTTTTCGGAAACTGGATTTTGAGGATTGATCACGTTTGGAGACTTTGTAAACACTCGGATCTCTGGTTTGGAAATGTTTTCACACAGTGCTTTTACAAGAGCGTAACCTGGAATGAAAGGCTGTGAATTTATTAGCGATTACATTTCCTCGAACGCTCGGACTGATTGGCAGCGTCAAAGTATCAAGCGTATCGGTTTCGTTTACTTGATCCAGTTTGTATACTTTCCAAACACGTTGTAGAGTTCAACAAACTCGGGTCGCTGTGTCAAAGCATTTAGAAACCGGGTACGAACAACAGCAAGAGGCTTGGTGAGGGATTGTTCAGGTAGGGTTTAGTTCTAAGTTATTCAGAACGATAAGGAACAGACATTCCATAGGCGTTTTGAGCAATTCGCACGTAAATAAAGACGTGGACGTTTCAGGAATGTTGTGTATGAACGCTCAGATTTGAATAGTCTCTTAACCATATGTTGTTAAAGGGCTATTTTTAAACTACCATCCAGGGGCTCCCTCGTCTCAGAGGACCACATGTTGCTTTTGGTAAAAATCGATAGGCTCTAATTGATTTATAAATTGTTAGTCACGGTGTGTTGTTAAAAGGGCGTTAACAGCAGAACTGGTTATGGAAGCTGTTGTTGCGGTGCATCTGAAGGTTCTGCCTGTCCGTCCGTGGGTGTGTATAAGCGCCTACATAGGCTACTATTCATTTTCATTGGGTCTGCATGTATGTGATCCTTTGTAAACCATATATAAACCATTCTAGGACTGTAAGAAGTTGACAGACGTGACCGCATCATCTGCCCCTACACGACCACTGAGCTCGCACAGGGTTTTTAATGATCATGGACTGGTGGGATTGGTTACTGACGGTTCTAAAGGGTTTAAGACATAGACCCTAGTAAAACGATTGGTCTCGACATCTTAGACGACTATTCATGGTCCCTGTCTTTGCCATTGTTATCACGACGTGACGGTTAGGAGCGTGACGGACATTCAGATGGAAATTGGGAATGTGTTTCCTCAGGCGTGAGGAAATCGTTTGTTTAGACTCCCAACACAACCCTAACGGGAATAATCTCACGGTTTGCCTATGAAGAAAAAAGCGACTTACGGCCTCGTGTGTCAGTGAGTTAAAGCCATCTCCCTCTTTTGGACGCATACAGTAAACATTTGTGTAACCGAACCACTTAGCCGTTAGACTGCGGTTGAGGTGACTTTGTTAGGTTACCTCATTATTGTAGTTCCAACGTTAGACCTTTTTGATGTTGTACGTCTGATTTCTCAAATGTTTTAAAATGTGTTATCAAGTTTGTAAGCAATTTCAAAAATACGGACTAGAATACGAACCTGGTGTAGTGTCGAGCAAACTTTACCTCAGAATAAAGACCTGTGACCCTACGAAGTGCGTTTTTACCGTGAAATATCCGTTATACAGATTCGCGCCGGGAGCATTTGTGATGTGTGGAGTTTGGAATGCGAACTGGCCCGCGTGCTGCTGTAGAGCGGCAGATGTGCGCATGCGCGCAGGCTTCCCCTCCTCACTGGCGCGACTGGTTTTACTCAGCACACACAGCAAAACTAATGACCAAGATTAGCTCCTTTACCAAAATAATTTATCTCAGCAAGACAAAAATGATTGGAAATAAATTGCGTGAGCAGGGGAAATAATTACGGAGCGAAGGATACAATTAGGCTTTTGTTTTTGTTATAGATTATTATGAGTGGAGATGTGAAATGAATGTGGCCGAATTTAGGATGTATAATCGTGTGGAGGAGAGAGATAAGATCTTGGCAAAATATTACAGTTTACTTTACTGTGGCGGATCGGTAGTATATGGAAATAGATTTGATATACCATACTACTATGCTAAAAAAAGAAAAAGAAAAACTATTTAAACCATCACAGAAATTCTAATGGTTTCCACTGCAAATACCATTACAATCCAACTTTTAATCATTAAAACCATTAAACCATGTTTTGGGATATATTCCATTAGGATTTAGTGGTTTGAACAAGCCACCAGATACCAGTAGAGACCAACAGGGTCCATTAAAACCAATACAATTCCCATTATAACCAGTAAAACCATTACACATTCTCTTTCTATTGTTTTTTTTAAGCAGGGTAAACATTTATCCATGTATGTACATGGATATTACAGAACTACTTGTCCAAAAACCCATTGCAGTACCATGGTATTTTTGGTACTTGTTTGTTAGTGCCTGGTGTTCCACAACAAAAGTGTCCTCTTGGTATATTTTGTGCTAGTCTTGTGTTGTTAACATCCCAGACTGCAGTATGAGAGCTCATAATTGTGGCATTCTGTGGCCCATAGCTCACCCTCTGTTTGACTTCTATTTATAATCTCTCTCTGTGTCCTCTGCTATTCTCTCTCTTTCTCTCACTCTCTACTGGGTAAACGCTTGTGTGCCAATCCATAACGCAAGTGTTTCAGGACTTAAAACATGACTGAAAGAAGTCTCTACTAGGGTTTCTAGTGATCTATTGGTCTCTTGTGCTCTATTATAAGTTATGAAAATATTGTCTCTGATCAGAGGATGAGACTCCAGAGACATATCAAAGCTCTCAAGCAAATCAAAGTAAACTTTAGCTGTTAAATTACTAGGCATGGACACCATTATGAGCTCTGCACAGCAACAGATTAACAAGAAGTTAGTGAAGTTGACTAGTTTGAAGTGATGTTCTTTGTTTATGTAACTAGCATGTTGTGCTTCAGCTGTTAAAATGCAGGACTTTTTCTTCGAAAATGTATTAATATCCCATTCTCTCACTCTGTCCCTGTCTTTCTCACTCTCTCACCCATGTCCTAAGGCCAGTGGTGATATTAAAAAGCATTTAAAAGTCCTGGCTGTTACTCTGTTTGTTAAAGAGCAAACAGCAAGAGGTCTTCTTCACACAGACCCTGCTAACTCTGTCCAACCTTCAGGCAGTCACTGCACAGTTTGACCTCCCATGAAACGATGTTCACTAGTGATAGACTGATGAATTGGACGATATTTGGCCATTTTAAGATCATCAGCTTTGGCTGATAGCTTTACCCACTTGGCTTTACCCACTAGACTTGTTAATGGATAATGGCCAACTTTAATTTGACCAGTCATACGGGTACATTTTTTGAAAATTGAGATTAATACATCATCTGAAAGCTTGCCTCTGATCTATGGTTTGTTAGGATAGGACGATATTTGGAATCTGAAATCTGAGGGTGCAAAAATAATAATAAAAAATTATGATCTTTAAAAGATCTCACTAAAAGATCTTTACTTAATATCGTAATGTTTTTTGGCAAATTTGCCCATTTTGAGATCATCAGCATTGGCTGATAGCTTTACCCACTAGACTTGTAAATGGATAATGGCCAATTTTGGTTTTCAAATATTTTAGTGAATTTTGAGTGAATTTCTGCATGCATTTTTATATTCCAATTGCAATAATTTGTATTTGTGACTTGCATCAAATACATATTGCTTTTAATTTGACCAATCATACGGATGCATTTTTTTTGAAATTGTTAGGATAGAACAATATTTGGAACCATTTGAAAATCTGGAATCTGAGGGTGCAAATAATAATAAAAATAAAAAAGTGATGATCTTTAAAAGATCTTTACGTAATATCGTAATGTTTTTTGACATGTTTGCCCATTTTGAGATCATCAGCATTGGCTGATAGCTTTTACCCACTTGGCTTTACCCACTAGACTTGTAAATGGATAATGGCCAATTTTTGGTTTTCAAATATTTTAATGAATTTTGATTGAATTTCTGCAGGTGTGTTTATCGCAATAATTTGTATTTGTGACTTGCATCAAATACATATTGCTTTCAATTTGATTTTGGCTGTCTCAGTCTCTAATTATCAACACATATTGGTCAACCACTAGTTAACACACCATACTGGAGACATGCTTCAGAATGCAGACAAATGTTCCAGTATAACGACAGTCATAACAAACATTCATTTTGACCTTTGCAGTCTAGCATTCGGCCTGTCTTTGTAAATTACTCATACCTTTTGAATTTCGTTGATATGTGGCCTTTGCTTTAAAGTGCATTTGCACTACTTTTGAAAGTCGGCTTTGAATCAAGAACATCACAGTGCTGAAGTTGAAGCAAAATCTGATCCAGAACAAGAAAAGCGAGCAGTTCAAAGTTTCTTTAGTTTGAAAATTGTATCACCTTCAGTAAAACTCAGCAGCGGAAACTAGCTTTCAGTGGGATGTGGTTTTTCTGTGGATGGCATGTGAACACTTTGAGTTGGCAGTTATACATTATTAATATCCAGCTTTTTCCAGTTTTATTTTCATCCGCTACACTTTTAACTTCTTCAAAGGGCCTCCATTCTCTCTCTCTCTCTCTTTTTCTCTCCTGTCTGACATCTGTTATTTAGGATGAGTTGTTTCTCAGGAATGGCCAACAATTGCTGCGGTTACACCCTGCAAGCAAACCGTTTTCCATTATACTCGAACGCATATAGATGTGAACACATCCGTTGCTTAATACGGAAGCTTGCTGCCCTTTGCACATTTAAAGACTTTGAGTTTTGTGTTTGTAATGTTGTGGATTTGCTGCGGTTTACACAGAGTAGGTGCGTCAAGATCATCCTCCTTTCCGACTGTAATTCCGTTCTTGCACAATGCTGTTCAAGTGTTGATTCTTAAACTATTTCATCTGAGAACTTGAAGGATATGCAGTTGGTTTTGCACAGAACAAGAAAAAATTACAGTTTAGAGACAGTGGTTGGCGAGACGTAGGAAGTAGCTTTGCTGCCGCTTTGGCTTGTTAATTTGTTTGTTTGTATTTTAGCTTCTGCTTCCCACTGTTTCACCCTCCTCTCATGCTTTTTTTGCAGTTTCATTGGCTGATTGCTGCTGTTTTGCGTGTTGTTGATAGTGTGCACATCTGCAGCATCTGTGATCCCTGGCACATGCAATGAGCTGGCTGCAATTTAGGGTTTTTGTTGCAGACTTAAAGCTAACAGAATTGCAAAATAATGACCGTTTCAAACAGATAGTCTCACTCAATTGGTTGAGTCAGACTAGATGGGCGTCTTAAACTTAGGATGGCGCCACAGTGTTTATGCTTTTTCAGTGGAATCGAATCAAATGGTTTACTTTACATTCTCTTTGTATAATAAGCTGGAATTGAAGTACTGAAAATTTCACACACTTCAGCTTTAAAACATGAAAGGACTTTTGTAGTATGGCGCTGGCTAGGCTTCACGGCTTCGTATGAAGCACGTTGTCTTACGCTTTCAAGTGTGTTTGAACTGCACAAATGATGATTCTGTCCTGCTGAATCTAAAATAAGAAATGAATCGTCAAGCTGTGACCACAGCGTGGGCTCCTGTTTGTGACGTAGTAATACGTTCTGAAATGTTTGGATAGGAGTCAAAGTATTGTACTGGAGTTTATCGCTTTGCAAATCCTATGCGATTCAGATAGGAAATGCATCCATACGGCTGATGCTACATGTTTTTCTTTCTCTTTGTCAACTTGACTTCTCTCATCACTCCCACTCGCTCTGCTTTCTCTCCCCTTTCCTCTGGTTGTTTTCTTCTGCGCTCCTCGCATTGCTCATCTCCTGTGCATGCGTATGTGTGTGTGTGTCAGTGTTTGGATGTGTTTCTGGTAAATGGATGTGGTCCAGCCCCAATCTAAGATTTGTTTTCCTTTAAATGCAGTCAGTGGCTAAAGCAGCAATCAGGAGGACTGGCCTCTCCAAGAGTTTTTCTTTTTTACTCTGTATTTTCTGGGGGGGGTTTTCACAGCGCAGATTTTTGGTATTATTATGACCCAAACATGGGATGAAACGACTCCTATCAGCCTATTTCATGTTTGATGTTTTTGTGTATATCACAGAATCTCAGATTCAATCTTTTTGCCAGTTCATTTGCCTTCAATATGCACAGGATTTGTATTTCTTTTTGGAACTGATCTGAGCTCAAGCTCATTGATCCAAGCTTTGCATTTCAGTTTTTGAGTGAAATAGCATTGTTTTTGGATACTTTTGGCAGTGTTTACTGAAAAACTGGAATGCATTAGTTCAGATCAATGAGGCCTGAGATTAGTGGGTTGCAGAAAGAAATACAAAACTTGTGCTAATTGAAAGAAAACAAGCTAACAAATGATTAAATCTAGTATTTTTAAGCCATTAAAAGAAGTTTTAGTCCGATGCCATAACATCAACTAGCATTTTTGGGAGAAAAAACAATCCTCTCCAGGTCAAAATCATCAGAAAACAACATGAATGTTAAAGATGCTTTTGATGTTGGATGTATAATCAGGGTCCTGAAGCAGAACCAGTTGAGAACCGCTGCGCTAGAAGCACCGTCAGAATCACAATCGCTGCTCTGTTCTCCCCTGCGATTTCACACGGCGCTGCGGCATTGCATTCACTGCGTGTTGCACACACACGCATGCATCCGCTCAAACACACATTACTCTTCCCTCAGTGTTGTGCGCTCTTCTCCTCCTGCAGTTTTAACCGTGCAGACGTTTAAATAATTCAGCATCTTAAGCTTGGCTTGTAAATAATGCGAGCTCACATATTGCACTGCAGCGGACTCTGTGTTTAATTTAATACAACTCGGTGCATTCGAAATTTCAAAGAGCCTCTTTAATGCAAATGTTTCAATTATAAATGACACATGTACACACACTGCAACACGTAGTTTTAATTATAACGTGCTCCAGCGAGAACTAATGAGATTTATTTCCTTCACTGAGTTATGGCATTGCTCAAACAGTTTTCTTCCCATGAGTCAGTGCGTCTGTGCTCTCTGCTCTGTGTTTGTCTTGTTTGATTGCACTAAGTGGTTGTATATCTAGCACTGTGTTATTACAGGCCTTGCAAGACAGCACTATATTCAAATTCCCTTTTTGTTTTTATGCAATTAATTCAGCCCCAACCGCTTTGCAGTAGCTCGCCCACAAATGTAAGTTCTGTCATCGTTTAGTCATTCTGTTTTCTTTTTGCATGAAATACAATAGGAGATTTTAGGGCGGAACGTCTTAAAAAAAACATTACAGTTTGTGCCTAAAACCTGAGCTTGTGTAAAATGTTAACACTATTCTACTATTGCTGCCTTGCATGTTACAGTGAGAGCTAAAAGGAGCACTGAGGATTATTTATGCATGCAAATGAGTGCGTTAAGCTTTGTGTTTTGGCTGTCGATTATTTTAGCAGCACTGTGAGTTTGTATACGTGATGCTTTCTCTGTATTTGTTTATTGGTTAACTCTGTTCCACAACCTAGTGAACTACATAGGCAGCTACCTTCTAATGCAGCATCTGAAATAAAACCTCAAGTGACTGATTCGAAGCGCTTCGTATAGGCAACAGCTCTGTGCATTATAGAAATAACATTCCTCATAGACAATGCATGGAGAGACTTGATTCACTAGCGGTTCTAAGAGTTGCAATGATGCGATTCTCTAGCCAGCACAGCATACACAAATATTGGTTAAAATTGTTTTTTTGTTACGATTAACTGTTTAAGTGTTTAATTGTCAATCCTTTGTTTGTCATGAACAGTTAAACTGCCTGCTGTTTGTCAGAAAAATCCTACAGGTCCCAAAAATTCTTTGGTTTTCCAGCATTTTTGTGTATTTGAACCCTATTCAACAATGACTGCATGATTTTGAGATCCATCTTTTCACACTGAGGGCAACTGAGGGACTCATATGCAACTATTACAGAAGGTTGAAATGCTCACTGATGCTTTAGAAGGAAAACCATGCATTAAGAGCCGGGGGGTGAAAACTTTTGAACAGAATCGAGATGTGTACATTTTTCTTATTTTGCCTAAATATTGTGTTTCATTTAGCACTTCAATTCAGAGGCTACAGAAGATGTTTCCCAGAAGACAAAATAAGTTAAATTTAGCCTGCTGATCTTCATATTCAAAAGTTTTCACCCCCGGCTCTTAATGCATTGCCTTTCCTTCTGGAGCATCAGTGAGCGTTTGAACTTTCTGTAATAGTTGCGTATGAGTCCCTCAGTTGTCCTCAGTGTGAAAAGATGGATCTCAAAATCACACAGTCATTGCTGGAAAGGGTTCAAATGCACAAAAATGCTGAAAAACCAAAGAATTTGTGGGACCTGAAGGATTTTTCTGAAGAACAGCAGGCAGTTTAACTGTTCGGGGCTCATGAACAACTATCACTAAACAAAAAAAGACAGCTGTGATCAAGGGGATGTAAACTTTTGAAATGGTTAATTTTTTCTAAATTCAACTGTTATTTTCTCTGGTGGACTATATGTAAACATCTTCAGGTCAGTACTAAATAAACAATGGCATGCATTTTGAATGATCCCTCTTATTTTGCTAAAATAATTAACATTTTGCAGATTCTAAAAGGGGGTGTAAACTTTCGACCTCCATCGTAATGGATGAAGTTTTCCCACTGATCTCGGCACAGTGTTTTGAAGGATTGCCTCGTCTGTGAAGTTAGGATGCTGCCCTGAAATATGGCCAAAAGCAGTTATCTCAGATAGCAGCATAAATATTCTGCCTAACTTTATAGCATATGACAGACTTCTAAAGCTTTTTAAGTGCCGCCTTGAGAGGGTTTTGGAACGGGGTGTTTGTGTGCATGTGAAGGACGACAGCTCTCTCAGATTGCAGTGTGACATTCATGCTTTTCCTTCTAATCCTTCAATGAGTGTATCTGATGTCTGAGAGGCTGTTGTGTGTGTTGATAGTGTAATCTGTAAATTCTATACTGTGTTAATGTTGTCATTTCACACTTTACTGCACCTTTTAAGAAGCCTGATTTCACATTACTAACATTCCGGCAGCGTGAGATGATGAAACGGGCATTCGCTTGCGTTTGACTAAAGTCTTTTATCAGGCCGTAATGTAAAATTCAGATCATGGTTATGGTATGTATAAAGAGATAGTTATTTTTGCTGGAAATTCAGCTCCAAAATGTTTTAGATATTAAACAACCATGCAATAAGGCCTGCATTTGGATAATCCGAACAATTCCCTGCTTTATAAATGAAAGGCTGTGTATCTCATTTGATTAGTTTCCTTTTTATTTGGAATTTGATAGGCATGATCCAAAAGATAAGGTTAAGCAAATTAATAAGTCTGGCATCCATGCAAAAATGGTGCAGTGTGACGCATGAAAACCAGACATAAGCAGCACAGATATATTTGAAAAAAAATTTTCAACATTGATAATAATCAGAAATATTTCTTAAGTAGCAAATCAGAATATTAGAATGATTTCTGAAGAATTATGTGACACTAAAGACTGAAGTAATGATGCTAAAAATTCAGATTTGATCACAGAAATAAATTATATATTAACTGATAATCACATAGAAAACAGTTGTTTTGAATTGTAAAAATATTTAGCAATTTTACAGTTTTATTCTGTATTTTGAATCAAATAAATGCAGCCCAGATGAGCTGAAAAGTCTTCTCTCAAAAAGTCTTTCTGTTCTAAAACTTTCGACCAGTAGTTCAAAACAGCAGTGTTTATTAGAAATCGAAATCTTTTGTAACATTAAAAATGTCTTTACTTACACTTTTGATCAATTTATTGCATCCTTGATGAATAAAAATATTAATTTCTTTAATTTCTTTCCAAAAAAAAAAAAACATTTTGAATGGTAGTGTTACAAAAGATTTATTTCAAATAAATGAATATTTCCATTCATCGAATAATCCTGAAAAAAATTTTTCAACATTGATAATAATCAGAAATGTTTCTTAAGTAGCAAATCAGAATATTAGAATGATTTCTGAAGAATCATGTGACACTAAAGACTGAAGTAATGATGCTAAAAATTCAGCTTTGATCACAGAAATAAATTATATATTAACTGCTAAAAATTCAGCTTTGATCACAGAAATAAATTATATTTTAACAGATAATCACATAGAAAACAGTTGTTTCGAATTGTAAAAATATTTAGCAATTTTACAGTTTTATTCTGTATTTTGAATCAAATAAATGCAGCCCAGATGAGCAGAAAAAAAAAATCTTTCTGTTCTAAAACTTTCGACCAGTAGTTAAAAACAACAGCGTTTATTAGAAATCGAAATCTTTTGTAACATTAAAAATGTCTTTACTTACACTTTTGATCAATTTATTACATCCTTGCTGAATAAAAATATTAATTTCTTTAATTTCTTTCAAAAAAACAAAAACATTTTGAATGGTAGTGTTACAAAAGATTTTTTATTTCAAATAAATGAATATTTCCATTCATCGAATAATCCTGAAAAAATGTTTTCAACATTGATAATAATCAGAAATATTTCTTAAGTAGCAAATCAGAATATTAGAATGATTTCTGAAGAATCATGTGACACTAAAGACTGAAGTAATGATGCTGAAAATTCAGGTTTGATCACAGAAATAAATTATATTTTAACAGATAATCACATAGAAAACAGTTGTTTTGAATTGTAAAAATATTTAGCAATTTTACAGTTTTATTCTGTATTTTGAATCAAATAAATGCAGCCCAGATGAGCAGAAAAGACTTCTCTCAAAAAGTCTTTCTGTTCTAAAACTTTCGACCAGTAGTTCAAAACAACAGCGTTTATTAGAAATCGAAATCTTTTGTAACATTAAAAATGTCTTTACTTACACTTTTGATCAATTTATTGCATCCTTGATGAATAAAAATATTAATTTCTTTAATTTCTTTCCAAAAAAAAACTTTTGAATGGTAGTATGTCACAAAAGCTTTTTTTTATTTTAAATAAATGAATATTTCCATTCATCAAATAATCCTGAAAAAATGTTTTCAACATTGATAATAATCAGAAATATTTCTTAAGTAGCAAATCAGAATATTAGAATGATTTCTGAAGAATAATGTGACACTAAAGACTGAAGTGATGATGCTGAAAAGTCAGTTTTGATCACAGAAATAAATTATATTTTAACTGATAATCACATAGAAAACGGTTGTTTTGATTTGTAAAAATATTTAGCAATTTTACAGTTTTATTCTGTATTTTGAATCAAATAAATGCAGCTCAGATGAGCAGAAAAAAAAAATCTTTCTGTTCTAAAACTTTTGACCAGTGGTGTGACTCCTGGTATAAACTCTATAGTAGAATCACACACATCTACCATCCCATAATAGCGTCATGCCATAGTGTGTTTCCATGGAGCTGCTCAGCGATGTGTGAAACAGTGGAGTGTCCATCAGGAATGCGGCGTCACCCACACGAACACGCCGCCCCTCCGTCCGCCCCTGACCCCTTCAACAGCCCCGCATTCATCCATCTCTCTTCCCCTCATTCTCTCTCTCTCACTCTTTGTCTTTACTGCTTTTGTTTTGATCAGAGGTCCAGAGAGTCACTGGTGATGAGGCAGCGGTGCATTGTTTGCAGCGAGAGAAATGCAGCGGCGTTTAACTCTCGGGGTCGACCCGCGACATACGCTGAAGGGGGAATGTTTATCCCACGCGAACGGCTGATGCTAATGAACGCCGAGGTCGAACTACAACAACGGCGTTAATTTGGGCTTAACCCGTTTAGCTGTATGAGAGGCTGTTCATCTTGTCAGAGAAGTTCATGGAGATTTGTTCGTTATTGTGGTTTTTGTTAGAAGTGGGATGTCGGCGGACAGTTGCTCATCGTTTTTGTTGAGGCTAAACTGTTGAGAAGGTGTATTTTAAGGCTTTTAATTATGCATTGTGTAGATTACAGAGAGTGATTTTAGATTCCACCCTTATTCTGATTGAAAACATTCATTAGGAGTTTATTGGGTCATTAAGAAGCTGTGGTATTAATAGTTAATGTGTTTCCCACCCGCACAGCCTTGGTTATGTTGGCAGAAAAGTTGATTCGGAGGAGTGGAAAGTTATTACCTTTTACATTTACAATAAATACAATTTAAAGAAAAGATTATAACAGATTTCACTTTATTTAGAGTAACGCACTGAATCATTCGCAAACAAATATTAAAAAAGATATTATAAAATTAAAATTAGTGGGTTAAAATGTGGTTAAACTATACAGTATAATGTACAATTTTATTTTATAGAAAATATTAAAGAAAAATTAGTGGGTTATTAAATGCCAGTTTTTCTGGGATATACATGTATGATTTTATTTATTTATTTATTTTTTTAATATAGTTATATATTATTTAATTTCTTTTTAATATAGAATTTTTACATTTTTAATATTTAATTGAATTTCATTTATATAATTCTAATTGAATACCATTGTATTAAATACTTAATTTAATTGTATATAATATATTTAAATTTAATTATTGCATTTTAATTTAAGTTGTGCTTGATTATGTGAGCAGAAAAGTTGAACTTTTAATAAAAGTAATTCAATTTAATTTTGATTTTAATATTGAATTTTTAAAAATTTGTAGTTGAATTTCATTTTTATTATTTAATAAAATTTTTGTAAGTTTAATTGAATGCAGAATATTACATTTTACATTTACAATAAATTGAACAACAAACTTATTTATTTATATTTTGTATTTAATATTTATTTTAATTTTTAATTACTTTTTTTTTTAGTTTTAATTGAATTACATTGTGTATTAAATACGTAATTTATTTGTGCAATTGTTGAATATAATATATTTACATTTAATTATTGCATTTTATTTAAGTTGTGCTACATTTAAATGTAAAAAATAAACTTTTTAAGCCTTTTTCTCCTTCAGACCAGCAATTAACAACAGTACTGGTTTCATAAAGTGGGTGTTTCAAAAAAAAAAAAAGGATTACAATGGAATTTGATTGGTCACTGTTTTGTGCTCTCCAATTCTTTTCTTCCCAATCATTGATGAGTAATCAACTTTGATTCTTTCATTCATACACAAAAAGAATGTGTGATTGAATGATTTAGTGCTACAGGAAGCTTTTCCACCCAGTTGTTTTCTCTCACTCTGTTCCTCAAGCGTTTCTCACGGCCGGGGAATGTCGTACGTCTGGTCGGATGATCTTATGTGGGATTGTCCCAGTTTACAACGGTACATATTTCTCTCCTCATGACCTGGTCACTCCCTCTTGCACCCTTCGGCTCTCATGGGGCGGGTTTCTGGCTGGCGTTTGGCCGGCGTACAGCAGCCGTACAGGAGATTCTCCCGGGCCGCTTGGCTCGGCGAGTGGATGAACGGGTCGTGCCAGCCAGACGGAAACAAAGAAGCAGGCCAGATCTGTCTGTCATTGGCGGCGGCTGCTCTACAAACACACAAACACACCCACAGAAACACGGACCATGTGGAGAGCTGGGAAACTAGTCGAGCTGGAGTCCTGGTCTACACTCTTGTGGGTGTTTACAGAGAGATGAGCTTATGATTGATTCTGAATAAACTGACTTTGGCTGCAGTTGTGTAATAGTCAGACTACAGACAGAAACATGTGTAGATGTAGCGCTTAAAGATGATGTCTACGTTTTTGGTCATTGGTGACTTTTTGATTTCAAAACACTGATCTGTTTATTTTAAGCAACTTCTGATTCAACCAATGGAATAACTTTTGCGGTGGGACTCCTAGATTCTTGACCAATGGGAAAATCAGAAAATGTGTTTGGAAACATCAGTTGTTTTTGCAGTAAATCAGAAATCACCTACTTCACTTTAAAAAAAAAAACACTTTGAAATCATAATGAGAGTTTTGTGGCCTCCAATCCACTGTATTTAGATATAATTTGTTATATTTTTATTTACACCTTGGATATGCAACTTGGTTTTTATCAAGTTGAGGGATTCAAATTCATATCTAGCTATTTTCCGCTGTTTCTACTGTTTAAAAAATTACTTTTATATACTACTAACACCTTTATACACGGTCATTCAGAAGTTTGGAGTTTAAAAAATGTTTTTTTTAAAGAAGTCTGTTCTCACCACGGCTGCATTTATTTGATAAAAATACCTTAAAAACCTTTTAAAAAAAGTTAAATATTATTAGAATTTAAAATGGTTGTTTTCTATGTCAATATATTGTAAAATGTAATTTATTTATGTGATCAAAGCTGCATTTTAAGCATCATTACTTCAGTCTTCAGTCACATGATCCTTCAGAAATCATTCTAATATACTGATTTGCTGATTTGGGTTCTTTGATGAATAGAAGTTTCAAAAGGACAGCATTTATTTGAAATGGAAATCTTTTGTAAGCTTTCATTTAACTGACCTACATTTGGTTTTTGACCACTGTAACTACATTTTAGTGATTTACTCCAGGAGATATATTAAAATTCCAATATCTCTGGAACTAAACCATATACAGCCTTGGAAATGAAGATGCCAAAAGGAAAATTTATTAAGACCCAACATCTAAAAGAGCATTAAAATATCTTTAATATTTCTTGAGTTACAGGCATGCAAAATTTGAAGAAAAAACGTGAAAAGTGCTGTTGCCCCATTTTTGAATGGTCACCATTGGCACATAATGCAATACGAATGGTTAAAGTCAACAGATTTTAAAAATAGACCTACCAATCTCTGTGTAAAAATAACATTATAATGCTGCCATCTTTCTGAAGTCATTTTTACCCCCCTGTAACTGGGCTCTGAATCTCTGGTGAAAATTGCTATTTTGACCCCCCTCTACAAAATAGTGAATTATTCAGTAAATATTCATCCATGACATTTAATATTTTGGCTTTCATCACTATACATGTCTATCTATTTTCAGAAAAAATTTGAGACCTGGACCTCTGGCTGAATTGACATGGAGTGACCCCATAGTACCTTATAATTTGCACATCTTGTTCAATACATTTAACCAATATTCAATACTCCCTATCAGTGCTCTATTATTCCTTTCTCTGTAATTGACAGCAAACATTATCCTGTACAAATCAATAATGTTGTCAGAGAGAATCAGATGATAATTGAAGTGTTATCGCTGAAAGCCCTCACAAACAAGACCGCAAACGCGTCACACTCTGCTCATGTGTGAGGTGTTGAGCTCAGGATCTGTGTGTCTGAGCGTTTACACCTGCTGGCAGAACTCAGATGTGAATGTTGGCAGGACTCGTGTGTTTTTCAGCATTGCGATTTGGGAGTTTGGCTCCGCTCGTATCAGAGTATGAGCTTTCGGCTCGCAGGAAAGATAACAGGGAATTTAACCAAACAAACCCCTGGTGTTTCTCAACACAGCAGAGATTATAGAAGTGAGAGATGGAGAATGTGAAGAACTGCTTTATAGTGGCTAATAGTTCCTCAGAAGCCTCACTGTAGTTTGTAAACACAACTTTGTTTCCCAAAGGACTCATTTATGTTTGCTGACTCCTGAAAAGGCGTCTGTTTATGAGGAAGCGGCTTGAAAGTGCAATAACTTTAACTGTCAAGCCATGTGAAATAATTGTCATAACCTCTTTGTAAGAAGATTTTTGCAAAAAGTTTGCTTGCTTGTTTTTGTTAAGTGTCATAATTGATCCATCAGGCTTTTATGGCTCATATAGTCTGATATAATGAGAATATAGAGGGAAAAAACTGCTAATTTGGTGCAGATGTTGATATTTATGTGGTCAAAAAGTGATGAAATATTAATGCTTGTGATGTAAATCAGTCAGATCTTTATAAAGGTATATCAGATGCTTGCATACAGTCTAAATAACAGTTTTCACTTTATATCTACAATAATATGTCTTCGTAAGATGATATTTAAATGCTTAGTTTGATGATCAAATCACAATGCAACGCAATGCAATAATGATTGAGTGATAACTAACCAGAAAAATACTACTTAAAAGCTTGAGACTAGTCATAAGAGCCAATGTTTTGAAATTGAGATTCATTTGAGCTCAATAAATCAGCATTTCATTGATGTCTTGTTTGTTAGGATAGGACGATATTTGGCTGAGATGCAACTATTTGAAAATCTGGAATCTAAGCATGCAAAAAAAAAAAAAAAAAAATCTAAATATTGTGAAAATCACCTTTAAACTTGTCCAAATGAAGTTCTTAGCAATTTAGTTTAAAAAATTAGTTTTGAGATGTTTACAGTAGGAAATTTACAAAATATGTTCATGGAACATGATCTTTACTTAATATCCTAATGATTTTTGGTATAAAAGAAAAATATGACCGTTTTGACCCATGCAATTGTACTTTTGGCTATTGCTACAAATAAACCTGTGCTACTTAAGATTGGTTTTGTGGTCTAGGGTCACATTTAAGCATGATATAAAAAAATATATATGTCTATTGTCTAGATAATCAAGTAAAGCAAAGCTGTTCAGTCCATTAAGTGTTTGTCTTGAAATATTAAATTTATCAGTCTGAACCGTCAAACAGATGACAGAAAATGTAGTGTACAATAGGTTTCTCTGCAAAGTCGTGATCTTTTAGAGGCCTTTGGGTATCAAATATGATAGAGTAGGCTTTATAGGGTTTTATACAGCTGCATATCTCTCGTGAGCATATACAATTTCTTTGTATTAGTTGCATGAGTTTTTATGATCGCAGGGTGCAGCCAATCACACCACAACCGGCTTGATTTCACCGCTGGAGGTTTCAGTGAGAAATCAGCGTCTTGATTGCCTGATTGCAGGAGACACCAAGAGCGTCCTGTGCACACGCGTCACGCCGGGACACTTTCTGTCTGTCTGTGCTTCTGGAAGAATGACACACAACGCTATGAACTACAGCATAAATGCGTCTGATTGAATGATATCAGGGGAGATGAAAAAGATAGGTTATCAAGAAGCAAAATCCTCAAAAAAAAACATCCAGAAATGTCTAGTTTGTGTGCACAGCCAAGGCCATGTGGGTGGAGAATTGTGTTAACTGAAAATATATGTATGATCCAATGGATGAAATCATTTCTGGCTCTACACGATTGCCTGCTGAAAAGACTGCATTATGGAGGTTAAACGAGTTTAGTGTCATTTTATGTTGTGGTTGTGTATGAGCAGATTTGAGGTGAGTTTGTTTTTTTAATGCTAGAGCATTTATTTGATTGTCCTCTCAGTAAGATCAGATTTGCTGTGTCTGATATGGACTAATACAGTGTGTTTTGGAGACTAGTTAAGATGTTTATTGAACCGAAGTCGAGATCTTGTCAGTTGAGGTTATCGATTTTGTATGATTGGTAGTAGCTGACTACATTGCACATTGTGTATTATACACTGCCTAAATCACTGTGGCATCCAGTTTAATGGAAAAATGTCTTTAAAGGAGAACTTCACTTCCAACAAAACTTTACAGATAATTTAGTCACCCCCTTGTCATCCAAGATGTTCATTTTAGGATTTCTCTCCATATAGTGGACTTCTATGGTGCCCCAGAGTTTGAACATCTAAAATGTAGTTTAAATGCAGCTTCAAAGGACTCTAAATGATCAAAGTCGAGGAAGAAGGGTCTTATCCAGCGAAACAATTGGTTATTTTCTAAAAAAATGTACAGTTTATATACTTTTTAACCTCAAATGCTCATCTTGTCTAGCTTTGTATGAACTGTGTATTCCTGTTCAAGACAGTTAGGGTATGCCGAAAAACTCATCTTATTTTCTTTCTCAACTTCAAAATCATCCTACATCGCTGAAGAAGTACCGACCCAGTGTTTACAAAGTGAACGCGCAAGGAAAAAAGATTTTGAAGTTGGAGGAGAAAATGAGATGGGAGTTTTTTGACACACCCTTACTGTCATGAGCTTAGAAAGTATATAAATTGTACATATTTTTTTAGAAATTAACCAATCATTTTGCTCTGTAAGACCATTCGTTCTCATCTGGGATCATTTAGAGCCCTATAAAGCTGCATTTAAACTGCATTTTGGAAGTTCAAACTCAAGGCCACCATAGCAGTCCATTATATGGAGAAAGTTGCTGAAATGTCTTCCTCAAAAAACAATTTCTTTACAACTGAAGAAAGAAAGGACATGAACATCTTGGATGACAAGGGTGAGTAAATTATCTGTAACTTTTTGTTCTGGAATTGAACTTTAACTCTTGGGATTGTGATTAAATAATCAAGAAATAATCAGTGACTGATAGTTTTATCGCACTAGAAATGGAAGCACATTGCATTATGTTAAAGGTTTGTTTTTGAAAGAGTATTCTTCAGCTCACCAAAGCTGCATTTATTTGATCAAAAATACAGTAAAATTTTGAAACATTTTTTGTAATTTAAAATAGCTGTTTCTATGTGAATATCTGTTAAAATGTAATTTATTCCTGCGATCAAAGCTGAATTTTCTGCGTCATTACTTCAGTCTCCAGTGTCACATGATTGTTCAGAAATCTTTCTAATATGCTGATTTGCTGATTTGATTTTTATTAATAACATTGAAAACACTTTTGCTGCCCAATATTTTTGTGGAAATCTGATGCATTTTATTTTTTAGGATTCACCAGTAAATAGAAAGTTAAAACAATAACACATTTATTAGAAACAGAAATCTTGATCAATTTAATGCATCCATATTATATCCAATAACAACACGCTGATTTGTGATATTCATTGTCATAAAAAAAAAAACAGCTCATATCAACTTATAAATGTCTTAAGATATTTGTATATTTTAGAAATAATACTGTTGCCTCAAGTTGCTTAAATGTAGTTTTTGTGTGGTTTAAACTGAGTGGCCTGTGGTTTGAAAAAAAAATGCTGTTTCAAAGTTGCAAACAAGCAAAATCATCACAGTTGTATCTCTTTTATCATCAGTATATCCTCCAGCCCTGTATGTTTACACATGTTACCAGTCTCCCATGTAAATGTTGAGGTTTACGAGGTTAAAACCACTCACTGATGTCATGCATGCAAATAAAAACCGCTCGCACTCTGAAAGTGTGTGTGTGTGTGTGTGTGTGTGTGTGTGTGTGTGTGTGTGTGTGTGTGTGTGTGTGTGTGTGTGTGTGTGTGTGTGTGTGTGTGTGTGTTTTAGTGGAAAAGAGGTTGAGCTGGTCTATCTGGTTGAGTCACTTTTCACAGTTGGTTTATCACAGATGCTGCTTTTGTCTCTTGGTGAGCTGCAGGTTGAAGTTTGTTTGAAACCTCATTCGTTTTCAGGATCTTGCTGCCACGCCGCTATTGTAAACGCCACTGTTAGTGTGGTTTAAATAAACTGTCAGTAGTGCTATATTGCTATTTAAGCATGTATGCATCGTCCTGGACATTTGCATTCCAGTCATGAATAAAATTGCATTATCCAAAATGCAGAAATGTCCCAGAACTGTACTTTTTGCATCGTCTTAAAGGGATAGTTCACCCCAAAATTATGTTTTTGTCATGTTGTTACAAATCTGTATGTTTGTTTCCAGTTTTAGGGGTAATACATTACAAGTAATGCGAGTTACCTAATCAGATTACTTTTTCACATAACTAGTAAAGTAACACATTACTTTTTCATTTAAAAAACGTTTTTCAAAAAAGTAACGCCAGTTACTTTTTGTCTCCTTAATGTATTTAGTCCCATTTTATTAGCCAATGTCTTTACTGCTGACCTTTGATTCAATTCAAACATGCTAATAAGCAAAACTTACTTTAGATTAACTAACATTTGTGCTTCATTTTTCTCATTACTGAAGAGTGTTGAATTACTTTTCCTCCAGCCCTAGGCTTATTCATTTCACTTTTTGGTGGGAAAGGGCTTTTACATTTGCTAAAAAGCTAACTTTTTATATTAAAAACAAACAAGCAAGCCCTTCCCAGATTTAAAAAGTAACACAAAAGTAATGTAACACATTTTTATAAAAAGTAAATATGTGACAATAATTAGTTACATTTTTACTTTTAAAAGTAACTTTGTTTCTTCTGTTGAACACAAAAGACAACATTTTGAAAAAGTTGGTAACCAAACTGATTCCCATTGACATTTTAATAGTTTTTCTTTCCTTATTATGGAAGTAAATGGGTACCGTCAGCTGTTTGGTCATCTACAATCGTGTGTGTGTGTGTGTGTGTGTGTGTGTGTGTGTGTGTGTGTGTGTGTGTGTGTGTGTGTGTGTGTGTGTGTGTGTGTGTGTGTGTGTGTGTGTGTGTGTGTGTGAGAGGTTTGGAACAACATGAGTGTGAGTAAATGACAGGGTTTAATTTTTGGGTGAACTATCCGTTTAATACTACTGTTTTTCACGAGAACGACAGCTGTGTGAATTCAGGTGTGTTCATAATGACAGCAATTTAATGTCTTTAAACTTCTCAATCTCTATTTTCCTCAATTAAAGTTTTAAGCGTCTAATTGTGTGACATCATCACCTTTCCCTGAAGTTGCAATCAGCACCTGTTTAATACAGAACACACACTCACCCTCTCTCTCTTTCTGTGTGCAGTGGCACAAATCTGCAATTCAATTTGCAACAGTTTAATTTGTGTTTAAGATGCAAATGTAGCCTTTCTGATAATGAGAATGCTAAACAGAGAGGAGGGAGTCCAGAGCGCTCACACACTCATTCATTAGCTCACAGTAGTCGTGTCAACACACACACACACACACACACACACACACACACACACACTTGTGCACAAATCCACAGCAAATGAGACGCAGGATGGAATAGAATTATCTGTCTGTAAAGGTCACAAAACAAGAGTTAAGACAGCAAGAAAACAAATGGGATGGAAAAGTTCACTCTTCGACTGTTTTAAACACCTCTAATGCTGAGAAACATGCAGCCTGAAGACGTAACCGAGAGAGAGAGAGACAGGAAAAGGTATTGATCACAATTAATTGCATCCAAAAATTAAGTTTGTTTACATACTGTATATGGGGCATGCTACAGAAATGGTGCAAACTGCTGTCCCACAACCAAAAAACGAAGCAGTTAGTATTCAGATCTAGATGTTTGTTAAGATCCTTCTATTAGCTATTGAAACTCACAATAATATTTAAAATGTTACTAAGCTTTTTTTATTAATATAAAAAAAAAATGTTTTAATAAAAAAAAAAAATCATCATTTATTGGGTACTTTCAATGGGGAGGTTATAAATTATTTTAGTTTTTTTTTTCATTGTTGTTTTTAAGTGTCTTTGTTTTTTGTTTTTTTTAATGGAAAAAAAAAATATAATACATAATATAATATATAAAATAATAAAAAAAATATATGTAGTATATTATATTTATTATATTATATTATATTATATTATATTATATTATATTATATTATATTATATTATATTATAATATAATATATAATATATATTTTTTTCAATATTTTATTTATTTCTTTATGTAAAAATGTTTCCCGCATTTTTCATTTAGTCTATTGGCCTAGATTGATTTTAAATAAACATACATTTATGATCAGGAAATATTTCTATTTTCTTCAGAAATAAAGTTTTAAAATAATGTTATGATGTTGTTTGGTTCGATGTATATTCAAACTAATCAATCCTTAAATGAAACTAACCTTTTTAAACTTTTTGCGTTTTTTTTTTTTTTTTTTTTTTTTTTTAACAAGGAAAACAATTATTTAAAATGCTACAAATCTCATAATTTACTCTTGAAATATAGTTAAATACTAAGTGTTTATAGATTTACCTGTGAAATATATGTAATAAAAATAATATATATATACTTTCTGAAAATACAATATGAAAATTAACTGCACAATTACTAGAAATGTGTACCTTAGATATTATACAACTTGCATACTTCTTATTTTGGCAAAAAGACACTTTTTTTCAAGACATTTCCAATTCTGACTTTGAACCAATTCCGTAGAATGGCCCATATATTTATATGTATTTATAAATATACGTACACGTATAAATTTAATTTAAATTTGTTGAAGTTGAATTTATCTTAGTAGTTTTGTCATTGCCCATGCAGACTCCAGAGATGTCCACCTGTTCTTCATGCATCGCATTTCATTTGGAGAGCGCGTGTAATGCACTACTGCACAGGAAAAACCAATCCATCCTTTTCTAAAATTCACTTACCTTCCTTATTTGTAAATATGCATGCATGCATATGCATCACAATTATGATGTCTTTTAAAGATTTGTAAGCTAATGTTGCAGTAAAGTGCGAGCTAGAACACTATGCCTTGTTCTTTTTTTATAGTTATATAGTTTTTATTATAGTATAGTTGTATTTAAAGCCTCGTTTTATAGTTTAGTCATTGCACGTGAAGACTCCAGAGATGTCCACCTGTTCTTCATGCGTCGGATTTCATTTGGAGAGTGCGTGTAATGCACTACTGCACCGGAAAAAACAATCCATCCGTTTCTAAAATTCACTTGATTTCCTCATTTGCATAACACCAGGTGACTGGAATTTAAAGTGCACCATAATCACTCATTGCAAAAACATGGCAATGGATGTGATGTAATAATGGCAGCAGGTCTGTGCAGCTCAGAGAGAGAGAGAGACGGCTGAGTGAATGCAGCATTTAGCCTGCTTTACTAGTTTATTCATTCCGTCTGTGTGTCATGCATATGCATGCATGCAAATGTTCACGAGTGTGTATTAAACACATCGTGCTGCGATTGTGAGATTGACTGCTCAGATGTGTCTCTCCTCTCAGATCGCACGTCTGTCTCATTCTGCTGTTGTGGAAGGGGATGAAACGGTTTGATTTAAAGAGCTTGTGCAATTTTATCGTGTTCCATCTCACAGCTGTACATGCTGTACCATATCTTACGCTTCGCTGAGCGTGTGTTGCGGCCAAGTAAGAAACAGGAAGGAGAAGGACAGACAGACAGAGAGTTCACATGTTGCTGCTTCACTCGTTCTCTTCGGTTCCTCAGGAATGTTAACAGGCCTTGCCCTCACTAGTCATCAATGTGGGGGAATTCTGGGTAATGGCCTCGTAATCCCAATAGCTAGGTGATGTAATGGAAGATTTTTGGTCATTCTGGTCTGTTTTTGAAGTGATCTGAAACAAAACGTTCTGGTTTTTGCTTTCTAGAATGATTTTAATGAGAAAACATCCCTAAATGCTTTCGATCGACACTCCTAGACGAATCACCCTGCTGTGAAGGACTGGAGCAAAGTCAAAATATTAAATACAGGCTGAGGGATGTTCAACAAACACACTTTCATGGTGTCATGTCTGTGCAACAAAACAGTCAGAGGTTGGATTTTACCCATGGACTGTAAAATATATGGACGTAGTGTCCGTGACGTCATCCGTAGGTTTCTGAAGAGCGATTTTGGAGCCTATAGTGGGCGGGATTCGCTGTCGCTATCTTGGAATTGCGTCACCGCGCGTCACTCCCGGATCATCGAAAATGGGCAAAGAGGCGGGACGTGGGTGGAGCTGGTTGCTGAAACCACGCCCACTTAGCACGCCAGTGGTGACAGCAGCGGCAATCCCCCTGTCACTCAAGTGGCCACGCCCTTAATTATGCAGAACGTTGCGGCTTAATATAACTTAAACGGATGACTTATAAAAAAGTTCACCCCCCTCACAGTTGACATGAAGGGCGAAATTAGCTATATAGTCTAAAACCACTTTTTGAAGCAGGCTGTAAACATGTTTTTTTTCTGCTGTAAAGTTGGGCATATTAACATGGGGAGTCAATGGGACTGACTCCCTTTTGCAGCCAGTCTCTAGCGGCCAGTCGATGAATTGCAGTTTAAGCCACTTCCGTGTTGGTTTCAATAGAGAGAGCGGGAGGCTGCCGCTTGAGTTTACCACAGCAATTAGAAGATAAAAATACAGTTTATTTTCATGACAACTTATAAACGGTTAAAAACAGACCTACTGTGAGGTGTGTGGTTGTTAAATGATAATCTGTGACCCTGGACCACAAAACCAGTCTTAAGAAGCACAGGTGTTTTTATGGCAATGGCCAAAAATACATTGTATGGATCAACATTAATGTTTCTTTTATGCCAAAAATCATTAGGATA
This sequence comes from Garra rufa, assembly GCF_049309525.1. Lineage (NCBI taxonomy): Eukaryota > Metazoa > Chordata > Actinopteri > Cypriniformes > Cyprinidae > Garra > Garra rufa. Next base: position 2,439,533 of record NC_133372.1, on the reverse strand, counting down.
TAACTAATGATCATATTGTAAATTTCCTACTGTATATAATATTTCAAATTAAAACTTAATTATTGATTGGTAATATGCATATGAACAACTTAAAGGGAATTTTCTCAGTATTTAGATTTTTTTTCATCTTCAGATTCCAGATTTTCAATGGTTGTATCTTGCCTAAATATTATCCTATCCTAACAAAGCTTATTTATTCAGCTTTCAGATGATGTATGAATCTCAATTTCAAAAAAGTGACACTTATAACTGGTTTTGTGGTCCAGGGTCACATATATGCTTTTGTTGAATCAGCATTTTTTGTATAATGTAGGCAAATTTCTGATTTAAAAACACATCATTACAAATGATTATGCAAAGTAAATCTCTACCAGTGAGATAACTGTGACAGGCAAATCATGGCAAAACACTTTAGCGTCTTTCATTCCCTTGAAGCACTGCAAATGACAAAATAAATGTCTTGTTCTCTCAAAATAATTACATTTTTGTATAGGTCTATATATGCATATCTTACAACACATGAAAACACACTGCTGCTCAAAAGATTTTGAATGCTTTTTAAAGAAGACTTTTCTGCTCATCAAGGCTCTGCTTAATTGATTAAAAATGCAGAAAAACTGTAATATTGTGAAATGTTAATGCTATTTAAAATAGTGGTTTTCTTTTTTAATATACTTCAAAATGTAATTTATTCCTGTGATGCAAAGCTGAATTTTCTGCATCATTACTTGAGTCTTCATGATCCTTCAGTAATCATTCTAGTAATGTAATGCTGGAAACAAATTGTGCTGCTTAATATTTTTTTTTTGGAACATGTGATACATTTTTTCAGGATTCTTTGAAAAATAAAACGTTAAAAAGAACAGCATTAGAATAGAATAGAAAACCTTAAACACCTTGTTCAAAGTTTGGGGTCAGTACATTTGTTCTTTCTTTCTTTCTCTCTTTGAAAAATTAATTCTTTTATTTAGCAAGGATGTGTTAAATTGATAAGTCATAGTAAAGACTTACATTTTTAGAAAATATTTCTATTTTAAATAAAATTCTGTTCTTTTTAACTTTTAATTCATCAAAGAATCCTACAAAAGTATCACAGATTCCAAAAAAATATTAAGGAGCACAACTGTTTTCAACATTGATAATAAAAGTAATAAATCAATATATTCGAATGATTTCTGAAGGATCATGTGACATTGAAGACTGGAGTAATGGCTGATGACAATTCAGCTTTGCATCACAGAAATAAATTCTAATTATATATAAAAAAAACAGTTGTTTTGAATTGCAATAATATTGTATAATATTACTTTTTTTTAAATAAAAAAATAATTTTAATAAAAAACATAAAAAATCTTACTGATTACCATGATTATTATCTTATAAATAATTGATAAAAACATTTATTTATTTGTTTCCATTTTTCAATCCATTTTATTTCTGTTGTCATTCATTGGAATATAGTTCTTTCACTCACATTTTTTTTTTTTTTTTTTTTTTTTTTTTCCCATTTTCATTTTTCCAATCCTTTTTTTCTTTGGAAAAGTTTGTGATGTTGTGATTCACCTTGTAGCTGGTTGGTTTTGTTCATGGCTTAAAACTATAAAAATACTTTTTTTTTACCCTTATGTCACAAATTAATTGGTTAAGGTTGCTAAGAAAAGCTGTATTGTAGAAAAACATGCTTTTGTGACTGAAATCAGTGTGAAACCATAGGACAGACTTGTAGACTAAATTTAGTCTCTGCCAAATGTATCCCAATTTAATCTGAATCAGTTTAATAGTTCCATTTTTTGCATTTGCGTTTTTTCATGCAATCACTGAATGTTGCTATTTTGTTGCTACATTGTTTTGTTTGGTTGCTACGGTGTTCTCAGCGGTTGCTGGGTGGTTTCTGTGTTATTCAAAGATGTCTAGATCAAATAACGGGATCATATTATGGTTTTATGGTTAAATAATAAAGGAGATTTTTATTAAATGTGTGGTAGATGTCTGATGTTTTCAGGCGAGTGCAGTGAACTAGACATGCTGCTGGTGGTTAGAAACCGGTTTCAGGAAGCTTAGAGCGGCATACGGGGGCAGGGCTGGAGATGAGGGTGTGTGATGGGGGATTTTACAGCTCCATGGGGGGTAAAGAGGGGTAAACGGGGGTCGAGTGTAAACAACATCTGTTTATCCCAGCGCCTTACTTCTGTTTCTGACTAAATACTGGTTACTGCAGGTATTACCACAGTAAAACCTTCTCACATGCTTTTAGATTCTAAAGTTCATATTTTCATTTATTATTACTGTAGTATTTTGGGGGAAACATTGTGTAAATGTTATGCATACAAATCATACGTTTATGGATTATTTTGTGCATTGATACATTTACACGACTTCATTCATGCACATTCTGGATGTGTTTGTGCAGTGCTGCTGGATAAACACGCGTGTTCAGTTTTGCATGCAGTTGGTTTGTCTGCAGCATATTTATTGTGTTTAATTAGTGGGATAATGAGCTGTGAAATGACCGTGTCATTGCTGACTGGCCACTTCCTGTGCACTCGTGTTTTCCTTCCTGTCCTGTTTAAAATTCCAGTTTGAAAGTCAGAAATGTCATTTAAAGGTGAATAATCGCAAAAATATTATGGACTGTTTGCGGTACTAAAGATTTTAAACTATATTAATGATTTAACTCCAAATGCCTTCAAATAAACGTATAAAAGTGTGTTTTGGCAATTAAAAATTACAATCAATATAGGTTGGTTATTTGTTACACTGCAAATGTGCTGAAAAAAATGTAAAATTTTTGCTTAGAATTCTTGTAATTTTGACTTTATTCTCAAAATATTTTTGAAAACATTACAACTTTATTCTTGAAACACTTCAACTTTATTTGTGTAATATTTCAACTTTATTCTTAAAACATTGACTTTATTCTCATTTATTCTCACTTAATTGTCGAAAAATTACTTTTCTCAAAATATTCTGACTTTATTCTCGTAATATTTTGAATATTTTGATTATTCTCAAAATATTTTGACTTTATTCTCAAAATATTTTGACTTTATTCTCATAATATTTAGACTTTATTCTCGTAATATTTAGATTTTAGTCTCAAAATATTCCGACTTTATTGTCGTAATATTTTGATTATATTGATTTTATTCTCAAAATATTTTGACTTTATTCTCGTAATATTTAGACTTTATTCTCAAAATATTTTGACTTTATTCTTTAAATATTATGACTTTATTTACAAAATATTTTGACTTTATTCTTGTAATATTTCGACTTTATTCTCAAAATACTACGACTTTATTCTCGTAATTTAAATTTTTTTCTCAAAATATTTCGACTTTATTCTTTAAATATTAGGACTTTATTCTTGTAATATTTAGACTTTATTCTTCTAATATTTCAACTTTATTCTTTAAATATTAGCACTTTATTCTCAAAATATTCCGACTTTATTCTAGTAAATTCAACTTTATTCTCAAAATATTTTGACTTTGTTCTCCTAATATTTTAACTTTATTCTTTAAATATTACGACTTTATTCTCAAAATATTACGACTTTATTCTCAAAATATTTAGACTTTTTTTCTTGAAATATTTAGACTTTATTCTCAAAATATTCTGACGTTATTCTCAATATTTCAACATTATTCTTTAAATATTATGACTTTAATCTTGTAAAATTTTGACTTCATTCTCATAATATTTTACCTTCATTCTTGAAATATGACTTCAAATCTCGTGATCTTAGGTTTATTTCAAATATAGCACATGCATATTCTTCACAGAATGCATATTGTACACAGAATTGCATATTGTATTTTTTTACTAGTATGCTGCAGTTTGCCATTGTGAGCTTCTGGTGTGCGTTTTTTTTTCCATTTAGGCTACTGGTTTGAGTGTATTGCTTTAGTGTGTGAGTTTTATACACGTCTGTTTCGGAGTGTATTCAGTGTGTGTATTCGCGCTCCATCTGAGAGGCGAGTGCTGTAATTGATATGCCACAAGTAATAAATCAGCCGGCCGCCTGCCACCACTCGCCATTATCTGAGGAGACGGGTTTAGAGGTCTGTCCGCAGTGTGTGTACGTGAATTTATGCTCTGTTTTCTAAAGCAGAGGGACTGTGAGACGACTGGCAGAATAACGTGTCCTCGGGCAGCTGTGGGAAAAATGGAGAATGAATTGACTTCCATATTAACTGTGTCTCATGTTCCTTATGCTGAAATGTACTCCAGCACTTGTTTCGTTGGTGTGTGGCGGTTACTAAGGGTGAATCTCACGAAACCTGGATTGTTTCTTGCCCAAAGCATTTTTTGCTTGCATTTCCATGATGATGCTGTAGTTGTTAATTTTATAGCATTTACTAAACCGATATTAGTTATTGAATGCTTACACACAAATAAAGCTTGTGGTAGATGTGTCAGTAAATAAAGGTTCTGTGTCTGTAATGTGTTTGCACAATAGTCTGTCTGAGAATAATGGTGAAAGGTTTTGAGAATAAACTCGTAATAGTAAGAATAAAGTGGGAATGTTTCGGGAATAAAGACAATGTTTCGAGAATAAAGACGGAATGTTTCGAGAATAAAGATGTAATGTTGGAAAATGATGGAAAAGTCGGAATGTTTCGGGGGGAAAAGTCAGAATGTTTCGAGCAATAAATTTGGAATGTTTCTGGGAAAAAAGTCGTAACATTTCGGGGAAAAAAGTCAGAACATTTAGAGGAAAAAAGTTGGAATGTTTCGAGGGAAAAAGTCGGAATGTTTCAGGGAAAAAATTCAGAATGTTTCGAGCAATAAAGTCGGAATGTTTTGAGGAAAAAAGTCGGAATGTTGCGAGGAAAAAAAGTCGGAATGTTACGAGGAAAAAAGTCGGAATGTTGCGAAGAAAGTCGGAATTTTGCGAAGAAAAAAGTCGGAATGTTGCGAAGAAAAAAGTCGGACTATTGCGAAGAAAAAAGTCGGACTGTTGCGAAGAAAAGTCGGAATGTTGCGAAGAAAAAAGTCAGAATGTTTCGAGCAATAAAGTCGGAATGTTTTGAGGAAAAAAAGTCGGAATGTTGCGAAGAAAAAAGTCAGAATGTTTCGAGCAATAAAGTCGGAATGTTTTGAGGAAAAAAAGTCGGAATGTTGCGAAGAAAAAAGTCGGAATGTTGTGAGGAATAAAGTGGAAATGTTGTGAGAATAATGTCTAAGGGCGAATCTCACGAAACCTGGATTGTTTCTTGCCCCAAGCATTATTTGCTTGCATTTCCATAATGATGCTGCGGTTGTTAATTGTACAATATTGATTAAATGTTTATTGAATGCTTATACATAAATAAATCTTGGTAGATGTGTCAGTAAATAAAGGTTCTGTGTCTGTAATGTGTTTGCACAATAGTCTGTCTGCGGTTTTCAGGTAGGACGTGAGTGAGCGGCTCATTTGACACGAGCAGAAACTGATGCCAGTGATAATATTGAGCTAGACTGAGATCCGTGACATAAATAACAACATCTATGAGAACGGCTTCTTGCACGGGCACGTATATTCAGCGGCTGTTTCTGTCATTTGGCGCTTGTGGATTCATTGATTGGTGTCATTTAAGCAGTTACTGATCGTCTGAAGTGCAGGTACTCATGGGAAATTGGCGAATCTAAAAGTGGAAGATGAGAACACAAGATGAAAGAAAGCCTTCGGGGATGTTAGACAAGAATTTCTTTTATCTCTTGATGAGATTGATAATTCTCTTCAGTTGTCAGTCCTTTCTGAGGCGTTTCGAGAGACATTCTTTCATTTATATTTTCACGTTCATTTGGTTCCATTCTTGTGCTCTGTCATATCTCTAAACTTGCTACAAATGCTTGTGCATTGACTGTTTTAACCGTTCGGTTGCCAGATAGCTGTAGGAGGACACACAGATGCACTTTGGTTTGATGTTTACAGTCGACTCTGTCATGAACGATCCGCTCAAATGAAGACAAATGAGGTTTGGGAATCTCTGACTCTTTCTGTTTTCCATGCACATGCACACAAATGTTGAACATAGTAACTAAACAGACATGACTTGCCTCACTGTGGTAGTACCATAGTAAAGTGATTGTAATGGCATGATACTGAATGGTTACAAAATTCAGGTACTATTGTAGTACATGAAGGAATACCATGGGTTGCCATGCTTGAATATATTTCCTTCTACAGTTAAAATTGAAAGTTTACTCGGCTTGCAGAATCTGCAAAATTGTAATTATTTTACCAAAATAAGAGGGATCATACAAAATGCATGTTATTTATTTAGTGCTGACCTGAATAAGATACGCAAAAGAAAATAATAGTTGAATTTATCGAAATGACCCTGTTCAAAAGTTAACATACTGTCTTAATAGTGTGTTGTTACCTGAATGATTAACAACTGTGTTTAATTGTTTAGTGATAGTTGTTCATGAGTCCCTTGTTTGTCCTGAACAGTTAAACTGTCTGCTGTTCTTCAGAAAAGTCTTTAAGGTTCCCACAAATTCTTTGGTTTTCCAGCTTTTTTGTGTATTTGAACTCTTTCCAACAATGACTGTATGATTTTGAGATCCATCTTTTCACACTGAGGACAACTGAGGGACTCATACGCAACTATTACAGAAGGTTAAATGCTCACTGATGCTCCAGAAGGAAACACAATGCATGAAAAGCAGAGGGTGAAAACTTTTGAACATAATGAAGATGTGTACATTTTTTTCTTATTTTGCCTAAATATCTTTTTTTTTATTTAGTAATGCCTTTCAGAAGCTAAAGAAGATGCTTGCATGTTTCCCAGAAGACAAAATAAGTAAAACTGACCCTGATCTTCCAATGCTCTTAATGCATTGTGTTTCTTTTAAGAGCATCAGTGAGCATTTGAACCTTCTGTAATAGTTGCATACGAGTCCCTCAGTTGTCCTCAGTGTGAAAAGATGGATCTTAAAACCATAGTCATTGTTGGAAATGTTTCAAATACACAAAAATCCTGAAAAACCAAAGAATTTGTGGGACATGAAGGATTTTTTTTTATAAAGAAGAGCGGCCAGTTTAACTGTTCAGGACAAACAAGGGACTCATGCACAACAATCACTAAACAAAAAACACAGCTGTGGATCATTCAGGTAACAACACAGTATTAAGAATCAGGGGGATGTAAACTTGTGAGCAGGGTCATATTTATAAAAATTCAACTATTATTTTCTCTTGTGGGCCATGTGTAAACACCTTTTATGTGAAATATCTTATTCAGGTCAGTACTAAATAAAAAATAACATGCATTTTATATGATCCCTTTTGTTTTGCTAAAATAATTAACATTTTGCAGATTCTGCGAGGTGTATGTAAACTTTTGACTTCAATTGTGTATATGCTCTTTTACTACTTGCTTGGAAAAATAATTATAATATAATAATTCAAAGGAGCCAATCTCTGAAATGAAATCGTTTTAGTTGGTCATTAGCTGATAGACAGACGAATACTTTCGCTTTTCCGGTCCATTTTCGCACGCGTTTCTGGAGCTCTGCGGAATGACGCCACTTCCCATCATCCCGTCCTTGGGGAATGATGGACAGATAAGAAGGTCCTCAATCACCCGAACAGGAAAAAAGCAATGGAGATAAGAAATGGGCAAAGAAAAGGAGAGAGAAAGGAAAACATTCTTCCTATTTTCCCTCCACTCTATCTCCCCCTTTTATTTCCTTTATCTTTCAGAGTTTTCGCTTGCCTCCGGCTCTCTCCTGTCGCTGAGATTTTCCTGTTTTTGTACTTCCGACTCCCATTTTTTCCCCCAGTGGAAATGGTGAAGGTGAACTGAAAATGTTTTGGGTTTGGATTTATTCTCAATCTCCATCATCAGCAGAATCAAAATAGTTTTTCTAATAAAGTAGGTCGTTTTGTCAGGTGCTTTCAAAACAAGTTCTTCTGAAACAACATAGGCCTAACTTTAAATGCCAATGTCCTCAAATTTGGCCCTGGAGCTATAAATGAATCGTCACAATGCATTGTTGTATAATTCTAACTCTTTCTGGCTTTGTACTGCAATCTGTGCTCTCAGAGCTGAGAATTAGAAAAGAACAAGATGTATAAATCATTTCAAGTTGACATGAAACGGCACAATATAATTTTCTTGCCCTTGTAAAGTTCAGAACAACTTCAAGCATTTCAGACCTCAAAGACTTACTTTACACTCGTTGTTTTCAGGGCTCTTTTAAAGGTGCACTGTTATGTACTTGCATACTTCATCTACACAAAGCTGCTGTCAGACGTTTTGTGATGATGGATGTCTTACGCCCGTATTGAAGCACGACCAACTCTATAGCTGCGGCGTTGCTTAGTGAAGAGTTTGTATACAGTGCGTCCAATATATCTTCACCCCCAGAGCCATCTGTCTCAGTAATTAAAACTTGACACGGTTCACCTCGTTTGACCACGCGATTCTGAATGATTTGCGGCGAAATGAAAAATTTTGTCTTTCCTCACTGTTTGACTTTGAGAAATGATGCATAATGAATCGGATATGTTCCATTTGCACTCATAATGTGTTTTTTTTGCCCTGCAGGAGCCCCAGACGAGGAATTGAGGTGGATGTTGAAGTGGATGACTGTTGTATGAGAAGGCAAGGAAGCATCAAATCAATAAAGCCCGTGCTTGTTCGCTGAGTTCATTTAAAAGTCCCCGATTGAAGTAGTAGCGTGGTCCGCCACATCCTTCGCTTGCGAGGACCAGCGCAGATATGTGGCCTCAGCAGGGGCCGCAAAGCTTTATTAGCCCAAGGACTGTGATTCTCCTTGGGCTTCTGACTGTCTGCATATCCCCTTACCTTTCTGAAGGATCGCCAGAGCCATTTAGGTCCTTCACGCCTCCTGAATGGGGTCTAACGCATTTAGTCATCCATAACAAGACTGGGGATGTGTACGTTGGTGCGGTAAACTGGATCTACAAGCTTTCTAGCAACTTGACCAAGTTGAGGAGTCATATGACAGGTCCTGTAGTGGACAACGAGAAATGCTATCCACCTCCAAGTGTACAGTTGTGCCCCCATGACCTAGCCCCAAACAGTAATGTGAACAAGCTGCTGCTAATAGACTATCCCCAAAACCGACTCATTGCTTGCGGAAGCACCTCGCAAGGCATCTGTCAGTTTCTCCGCCTGGATGATCTTTTCAAGCTTGGCGAGCCGCACCACCGTAAGGAACACTACCTCTCCAGCGTCATCGAGTCGGGAACCATGTCTGGGGTGATCATCTCTGAAAACCACATCAGCAAGCTGTTCATTGGAACTCCCATCGATGGAAAATCAGAGTACTTCCCAACTCTTTCGAGCCGGAAGTTGATGGCCAATGAGGAGGATGCTGACATGTTCAGCTTTGTCCACCAGGATGAGTTCGTCTCCTCCCAGTTGAAGATCCCTTCGGATACGCTGTCCAAGTTCCCGACGTTCGACATCTACTACATCTACAGCTTTAGCAGTGAACAGTTTGTCTACTACTTGACCTTGCAGTTGGATACTCAACTAACTTCTCCTGACGCCAGCGGGGAACAGTTCTTCACCTCAAAGATCGTCCGACTCTGTATTGATGATCCAAGATTCTACTCCTACGTGGAGTTCCCAATCGGATGCACCAAAGACGGCGTCGAGTATCGACTTATCCAGGACGCCTACTTGGCCAAACCTGGAAGGCAACTTGCAAACTCTTTGGGAGTGTCCGAGCAAGAGGACATATTGTTTACGGTCTTCTCCCAAGGGCAAAAGAACCGGGCCAAGCCCCCAAAGGAGTCGGCGCTTTGCCTGTTCACCCTGACGAAAATAAAGGAGAAGATCAAGGAAAGGATTCAGTCATGCTATAGAGGAGAGGGCAAGCTGTCTTTGCCCTGGCTGCTCAACAAGGAGCTACCATGCATCAACTCGGTAAGTTCACCCTCTGATGGCAGGCGATTAAGACATGCTGCATGGCTACGGCGATTGATTTGTTGGGTTGGATGAATGGGTGTGCTTCGGTAATGTTCCCTGCCAGAGTTCAACTTCCATTATCTTGGTGCAAAGGGTGATTGTGATTAGATAGAAGTGGAGAAGTTGTAGATCAGACTAGGGTCGTGAGGGTGGAACAGCTGGGAATGCTAAGGAGTGGCCTAGTAAAGTCCTCTAGTCCTCAGGATAAGAACCTGAAGATCTAGACTGTTACCTTGTGTCTAATAGACTAATGTCATTAAATTGTTGTAGAATATAAATATCACAAGCACTCTTCCTGTCACCCACCTCCTGTTTCCTTTTGCATCCATTCTCTCTCGTTGTCTTTCTCCCAAGTGCTTCCATTATTCAGTCAGACAGGAACATCATTAGGGGAGTTGAGTAAATTTCATGAGTTGCTCTCTCGCTCATGCTTTCTAATTCGTTTAGCGAGGCTTGATCCCATCTTCTCTGCCATCAGGGTCCGCCGGGACCAGGGCTTGCTTTTCGTCCTCTCGTTCGCTCGCTCTTAATCTCCCTCTCATCATTCGTCTCTGTTCGTCTCACTCGCTCTGTCTTTCTTGGGGCTTTCAGTGGCAAAGAATGGCTTTCATTTAACCAAGCACTCAGAGATTAAGGTCCCCATTTTTATTTTTCTGACTCATTCCAAATCGGTTTGATCTTTTCTCTTTCTTTATATTCAAAGTCTATCAGTAGAGCTCTAAGCGAGTGGAATAATAGAGAACGAAAGGCAATTCGTTGGCAATTGTGAGGTGAAACAGAGATATAGAGTGGCCGATTGAGTGACGTCTAAATACTTTAACACAAGAAATCGTCCACTTTTTGTTTCATGGAGTTAAAATATCTAATAATGGGCTCTTCACATTATGCTTACCACTGACTTATCGTCTTTTTAAATCTTTGCTTATGGCTATTTTTAATCCTGGTTATCCTGACCCTAAATTTAAATCCTGAAATTCTACAGATTCCTACAGATGGTTGAGTAGTCATCCAACTAACAATTACAGTGCTGCTTTTAAGTGGAGGCTTATTTCAGCAACAATTTTAGCAGTGACTATTCTAAATGTTGTGTAAAAACAGTATAAAAAAGAGTGTGTTTCACCGTCTCTGAGTCCAAATACTCTGGTTTTGTTGAAGCACATCAACCTGTGTTTTTTAAAGCTTTTCTTATAACCAGTGTTGGGGGTAACACATTACAAGTAACTGGAGTTGTGTAACCGGATTACTTTTTTCAAGAAGCTAGTAAAGTAATGGATTACTTTTTAATTTACAAGAAATATCTGAGTTGCCTTTTCAAATAAGTAATGCCAGTTACTTTGTTTTCCTATTTATGGACTGACAAGTCTCCTGTTCCCATGTTAAGAGAAATCGAAAGTGCAGAGGCGTTGTATGTGCTGTGTAAACATGATTATTACTGTAGTTCTGCAATAAATGTAAACATGCATTAATTCATCTCACTCGCAAAATAAAAGACAGATTCCGTATTCCTTAAAATTAATTAAAACAGTAAAATGCAAACTCAGAATATGACACAAACCTGCAATCAAATGTGTTAAATAACACAAATATCCTTTTATGTATTTAATCCCATTTTATGAACCAATGTCTATGAAACTGACCTTTGATGATTCAGTTCAACCATAATAATAAGCAAAAATTACTTTAGATGAACTAACATTTGTACTTCATTGTTTTTTCTTTTTAAACAACCTTAAAAAAACCACCTTCTCCTGCATTTTACTGTACAGATGTGAATTTACTTTTTACTTTAGCCTGAGGCTTATTCATTTCACTATTTGATGTTAAGGGGCTTTTACATTGGCTGAAAATATAACTTTTTATATTAAAAACAAACAAGCAGGTCCTGCCCAGATTTAAAAAGTAACACAAAAGTAAAGCAACACATTACTTTCCATAAAAAGTAACTAAGTAACATAATTAGTTACTTTTTAGGGCGTAATGTAACATTGTAATGCATTACTTTTAAAAGTAACTTTCCCCAAGGCTGCTTATGACACTAGCAATTTCTATGTCAATATCAAAAAGCCCTTTAAGCTTATTCTAGTTTTAAATATCTGTTAAAAGTTTTTTATTTTTGTAAATGTAAATCAAAGTGCCTGCTTATCGTTGGTGCAGTTCATGAAAAATTTAAATCATGTTTAAAAAATGTACATAATTTCCAAACAAATGTTCTTTTTATTTCCTGCAATCTTTATCAGATTCAAATTTGCTTAAGGTTTTCAAAACCAGAACATAAACATATTGACATTGTTTGGCGTTCATAGTGAAAAGAATCAGTTGAGTTCACTCAAACAGTACAATTAAGACATTTACTGAAAAGAGTTGGCAGTGACTTAATGGTTAATAAATGGTTATACCTCCTGTTTTTTTGGATTAACTATGTATTTTGATTATCCTTGTTAAATTTAGGTTTTGTTGTGCTCCTTGACGTCAGAGATGAACTACACTGCTAATTAACCTATTTAATGCCGTGTGTCTAACAGAAGTGCTGCACCTGTAACCTGTTCTTACTCACAACGACAGAAATGAGCCTTTTAAATCTCATCAGCACAGAATGCTGCAAATCTGGTGCGTCTCGAATGATTCACGCTGATGAGATCAGGCAGCATGTTTAATATAACTTGTTTAACGCATGAAATCTAAACATAGTTTATACAGTCACATGGCTCGCTCTGTTTCGCTCTCCCTATGGAATGTGGAGCGTTTGGTTTCGCCTCTGCCCTGGGCAGACACATAATCAGCAGTCTGAAAGATCACACACACACAACCACACACGCATACATATTCACACACATGCACGTCTATTGTTGTGCTGATATATTTATGTGTGTGTGTTGGTATGTCCCTCTGCAACCTGTTTAGTCCTGCACCAGTTTTCACCCCACTAGTAAAGTGTGAATGTGTGTTTGTGTGAGAGAGAATGTAATTACTTTAGCACACACACACACACACACACACACACACACACACACACACACACACACACACACACACACACACACACACACACACACACTTTTGACTGAATGTAATGCTCATCTTGTCTGCGTGACCCATGAGGATTGAGAGAATACTGCATCACATCAGCCATCAATCAGGTGTGAAATAGCAGTGGGACTAGAGCTCTGAGCCTAAATGCGAAAATGCTTTAAAGGTGCTTTTGACCTTACACTGCCTTCCGAGAGGCCTGTTTCACGTACACTACTGGTCAGAAAGTTGGGTCTTGTAAGATTAAAAAAACAACAAAAAAGCACTTTTATTCATTAAGCGTGCAATAAATTATGAAAGCCTGTTTCTGCCACTGAATAAAAATTAGGTAATAAAAAATATGGTAATTGCAACTTTTTTTTTTCTTGACTTTTTTTCTCAGAACTGTGAAATAAACACACAATTGCAAGCAATAAAGTCAGAATCGCTAGATACAAAGTCAGAATTGTGGGATATTAATTCACAATTCAGAATTTTTTTCTCACAATTGCATCTTTGTATCTCGGAATTCTGACTTTTTTTCTCTGAACTGTGATATATAAACACAATTGTGAGTTATAAAGTCAGAATTGCAAGAAATAAAGTCAGAATTGCTAGATATAGTCAGAATTTCATGATATAAACTTACAATTGCAAGAAATACATTTTTGAGATTTTAACTCACAATTCTGACTTTTTTTTCTCACACTTTGTATCTTGCAATTCTGACTTTTTTCTTGCAGTTGCAACTTTGTATCATGCAATTCTGCCTTTTTTTTCTCAGCACTGTGAGATATAAACACAATTGTGAGTTATAAAGTCAGAATTGCACAACATAAAACTAACAATCGCAAATAATAAAGTCAGAATTTCGAGATATAAACTCACAGTTCTGACTCTTTTCTCGTAATTGCGATTTGTATCTTGCAATTCTGACTTTTTTTCTCAGAACTCTGAGAAATGAACGCGCAATTGTGAGTTATAAAGTCAGAATTGCAGGATATAAACTCATACTTGCAAGAAATAAAGTCAGAATTGCAAGATATAAACTCACAATTCTGACCGTTTTGTTCTCACAGTTGCAACTTTGTATCTCGCAATTCTGCCTTTTTTTCTCAGAACTGTGAGATATAAACACAATTGTGAGTTATAAAGTCAGAATTGCACAACATAAAACTAACAATCGCAAATAATAAAGTCAGAATTTCGAGATATAAACGTACAGTTCTGACTCTTTTCTCGCAATTGCGATTTGTATCTTGCAATTCTGACTTTTTTCTCAGAACTCTGAGAAATGAACGCGCAATTGTGAGTTATAAAGTCAGAATTGCAGGATATAAACTCAAACTTGCAAGAAATAAAGTCAGAATTGCAAGATATAAACTCACAATTCTGACCGTTTTTTTCTCACAGTTGCAACGTTGTATCTCGCAATTCTGACTTTTTTCTCAGAACTGTGAGAGAAACATACAATTGCAAGTTATAAAGTCAGAATTGCAAGATATAAATGCAATTTCGAGTTATAAAGTCCAATTCTGAGGACAAAAAAAAATACTGATATGTTCACAGAAGTTTATATCTTACAATTTTGAGAAAAAAGTCAGAATTGTAAGATAAGTGGCAAAACTGTTTTTTTTTAACATTGATAATAATCAGAAATGTTTCTTGAGCAGCAAGGATCATGTGACACTGAAGACTGGAGTAATGCTGAAAATTCAGCTTTGCTCACAAAAATAAATTAGATTTAAAAAATGTATACACGTAGAAAACAAAAATATATATATTTTTTGTTTTTCCTGCATTTTTGATCTAATAAATATAGCCTTAACTCTTTTAAAAACAAAAAAATGACTAAACTTAAAAAGCTTATAATGCATTGCATCACGCTTAGAGAAAGAAAAGAAAAACCTCTATCCAGTACAAGTTTCTGCTGTTTTCTGTACAGACCTTCACAGGGATTTCCTTTATGCTAATAGTCAAAAGTCTGACTACACAAGACATTTAAAGATATTTAAATAAGCTCAGCTCATGATGGCATAAAGATGTTGAATTAAATTACTTTTGATGTTTTCAAAGCGATAAATCCCCCAGCCGAGCTCTTAGCGTGTGCGCGAGTGTCTGTCTGCTTGACATCGGGTTTTTAGCTCAGAGGAGAAAAAGCGAGTTTGCTAAGTGAATTGATGCCCGGCTGACTCCTTCCTCTTTCTTTTCTTCTCTTTCCTTTTTTCCTGCTGTGAGCTAGAGACTCTTCTGGATGGATTAAGACAGAAAGAAAAACAAAGAGAAAAGGGGAGGTGAAGAGAAAAAGACAAAGAGAAAGAGAGAAAGGTTATTGATGTGCGCCTGGGCGGCTTTAGAGGACACACACGCACACCTTTACTTAGCCTTCTGAAAAGCACATACCACAGACTGATGTTTATATACTGCATATAAAGTGAAGACTAACCTAAACTCTAACCCTGAAAGTAAATTTCACAACATTTAGTTAGATCATACCAGTGCGAGGTTTTGTCAGATTTTTTATTTTCCAAGGGACAGCTGTAAAGTGTGGCAAGGAAGCCAAAAATATTCTGCCCTTTTTATAAACTTAAAGCAATGTTTGTTCAAACTTCTTTTAAAATGTGGTGAATAATGAGTGTAATTTTGTGAATGGATGGCATTCATGTTCTGTTCTTTCATTGGAGTTCTGTGGGCACAGATTCCATCAGTGAGGAACTTCCTGTACACTGCCAATAGAACAGAACAGGATTCCAGAAGTAAACAATCCATTCAGAATCTCTGTGTATATCGATAATGATTTATCAGGTGAAGGAATAAAGGCTCCTGTAGAACAGTTAAGGTCAAAAGTTTGCATGCACCTTGCAGAATCTGCAAAATGTTGATTATTTGACCAAAATAATAAGAGGGATTGTATAAAATGCATGTTATTGTTTATTTAGTGCTGTACTGGTCGCTGTTCTTCAGAAAAATCTTTCAGGTCTCACAAATTCTTTTTTTTTTTTTTAGCAACAATGACTGTATGATTTTGAGATCCATCTTTTCACACTGAGGACAACTGAGGGACTCATATGCAACTATTACAGAAGGTTCAAACACTCACTGATGCTCCAGCAGGAAAAAACATTTATAAGAGCTGGGGGGTGAAAACTTTTGAACAGAATACTGATGTGCAAATTTTTTCTAATTTTGCCTGATATCATATTTGTTTCATTTAGTACTGCCCTTCAGAAGCTAAAGAACATATTTTGTCTTCTGGGAAACATGTAAATACGTTAAATTTACCCTGATCTTCTAGAAGTTTTCACCCCCCGGCTCTTAATGCATCATGTTTGTATAATCACTCTTATTTTGGTAAAATAATTAACATTTTGCAGATTCTGCAAAGTCTATGTAAACTTTTCACCTCAACTTTTTTTTTTTTTTTTGATGAGTTTCAGCTTGATTTTTTTTTTTTTTGTAAAGCCAGTTTAATATAATTTAAGTTAAATTACTTATAAAGTTGCTGCCTTTAATTATTTTTCAGTGTCATTTTTAAAGTAGCCATGTAAAATCATCCTTAAGGATTCAGTTCCTTGATTTGTTTTATGGGAGGAGTGATTAATTATTTCCAAACACAATACTAATGTCGTAATTTCCAAAATACTTAGCATGCATAAAATTAATTAATAAAAATTAGTTCTCTTGAACTTTCTATTCATCTATTTTTCACGAATAATGAAAAGAAAGCATCACAGTTTCCACAAAAATATTGGGCAGCACAACTATTTTTGACATTGATAATAATCAGAAATGTTTCTCGAGCCCCAAATCAGCATATTAGAATGATTTCTGAAGGCTGAAGACTGTAGTAATGATGCTTAAAATTCACCTTTGATCACAAGAATAAATTAAATTTTAACAGATATTCACATAGAAAACAGCTATTTTAAATTGTAAAAATATTTCACAATTTTACAGTATTTTTGATCAAACAAATGTCTTTGTGAGAAAAGTAAAAAAAAAAAAAACCTTAATCACAAACTGTTGAACGCTAGTTTATATATCACAGATACTTAAAAATGGCAGTCTGTTGGAAAATTAAAATAAAAGAACAGTATATTGGTTTTATAAGTATATATAGCCTTTTCCCACTCTTTTAACTTTCCACGTCCTCACGTCCCCTTTCCAGGGTTTCCTGCAATGCAGTGACCTTGGTTTTCCGTTTTGTCATCCATGTGATAAATAACTTTACCGCTGTGTGTGTGTGTGTGTGTGTGTATGAATGACTTCCGCTGATATGGTTTTTAGGAAAACCCACCCTGACAGTCTGTCTTACCCAGCTACTGACCTTTAGGTGGAGTCCTATTTCTAACTCTCTCTCTTGTTTGTCTGTTTCAGCCTCTGCAGATCGACGATAATTTCTGTGGGCAGGATTTTAACCAGCCTCTAGGGGGCACCAGCACTATCGAGGGCATTCCGCTCTTCATAGACAAAGACGACGGAATGACTTCGGTAGCTGCTTACGATTATCGCGGGAACACGGTGGTTTTCACAGGAACGCGCAATGGCCGAATGAAGAAGGTAAGAGTCTGTGTGCATTATTATTATTTTTTTTTTTTTTCTTTTTTAGTGCTGAGCAAAGACTAATCGCATCCAAAATAAAAGTTTTTGTGTACATAATATATGTGAGTGTAGTGTACTGTGTATTTATTATGTGTATATATAAATAAACACACATGCATGTATATATTTAAGAAAAATGTTATGTATATGGGTCAAAGACATGATGTCCAGGTCAAAAGAAATTTACAAAAGTGATTTTATGTCCATAGGAAGGACATTAAATGTAAGTAAAGTGTCTACTGTTAAAGTTTTTGTAGAATAAAATGTCAAAATTTGGTTAAAATAATGATACATTGTCATTCAGTGTAACAATATTTATGTAAAAATTCAAACAACATGCTTATTCTGACTTGTACAAATTAAAATATATAAAATAATAAGGGAGCATATTAAATCTTCTTACTGACAAATGGACAAAACCTAAGATAGTGGCAAATTTAAAAAAAAATTAGAGTTATGAATAATTAGTATTTGGGGTGAAAATAATTTGTGACCCTGGACCACAAAACCAGTCTTAAGTCGCTGGGGTATATTTGTAGCAATAGCCAAAAATACATTGTATGGGTCAAAATTATTGATTTTTATGTCAAAAATCATTAGGATATTAAGATATTAAGTTTCATGAAGATATTTTGTAAAATTCCTAGTGTAAACCTATCAAAATGTAATTTTTGATTAGTAATATGCATTGTTAAGAACTTAATTTGGACAACTTTAAAGGTGATTTTCTCAGTATTTTGATTTTTTGCACCCTTAGATTTCAGATTTTCAAATAGATGTATCTCAGCCAAATATTGTCCTATCATAACAAACTATATATCAATAGAAAGCTTATTTATTGAGCTTTCATGTGATGTATACATCTCAGTTTTGTAAAATTTAACCTTATGACTGGTTTTGTGGTCCATGGTCACATTTGTCTTTTAGTATGTCATAAATCGATTTTTGTTGTAAATATGCCTGAATGACATTTTAGTGAGTGTCTTATGTAAATTGACAAAGATAATTTAAACATAAAAAAATAACTTACAACACTTGTCTGATTAGAAAAACGTCAAACTTCTGACAAATAAAAATGCCAAATATCTGCCGATATATCGGTAGACCACTTATTTTTAATGTACTAGTGGACAATGGCAAAGGAAAAATGTGTGATTTTTTTTTTTTTATATATTTTTTTTTTTGCCCAGAAAAACAAAAATACAATTAAATTAAACACTTTTACATTTTATTTTTTGGAAAAACAACAACAATTTAAAGCAGTATTGCACTTATTGTTTTTATGCTTAAACCCTTTTTCGTCTTTGACCCATAATGTATTCAGTATATTATTAAAATACATACTGAATGTGTGTGTCATTATATTTATACATAAGTACACACAGTACACACACATAAATTATATAAACAAAAACTTTTATTTTGCATGCAATTAATCATGGCTAATCATTTGAACAGCCCTGTTCTTTTTAGAAAACCTCTGTTTGGTTGACTTAGCACCTTGTTGAAAGCCAAGAAATGGTCATTTGAAAATATTTATGATGCAACTGTTTGTTTAAAGTTGCTATATGATGGAAATTGTTTGGGCAATGAAAAGTGGAAACCATCAACCAAATAGTCAAAGCTGATCGTTATTAGTTTCTTAAATGCATGTTCTACTCATATCCTGAATGATTCATTAAATTGCTCTGCTTCTGAAAACACTTTTCTTTTCATCTGATATCGCTTAGGCGTGAGCTGTTGGTTAAAGTTAACAATGGCAAATGCTGTTTTAATGTTGCCTTTAAAAATAAAGCATGTCATTATCCAGTGATGAATGCTGATTAGATTCAGTCGTGCTTGGGACTGTAAGTAGATATTAAATGGTCTAGATGACTACAGCAGACATTTGGAGATGATTTAGGCATTGCATTGTGGTTTTTGTTGTTTATAGTTTATGGTTTTCATTGTTATGGCTTAGACATTGCATTGTCGCTCAGTGGAAAGTGATTTTCAGACCTCCAACATTATGCTTTTATGCTCCTGTGTATTGGTATACTGATATATTTATAATACAATAATAGTGAGTGCTATATTATCGGAAAATGATGCAAAATATTAGCCAAATCAGTAATATCGGCTAATATTTTGCATTATTTTCTGATAATATAGTACTCACTATTATTAAATAACCGATATATCTGTCTGTATTATCGGAAAATAATGCAAAATATCAGCCAATATAATCAGTAATATCGGCTAATATTTTGCATTATTTTCCAATAATATAGCACTCACTATTAATTTATTACTGATATATCGGCATATATTAACGGAAAATAATGCTGAATATCAGCCGATATTACTGATTATACTGGCTGATATTTAGCATTATTTTCTGATAATATAGCACTCACTATTATTATATTACCAATATATAGGCCTATATTATCGAAATAATACAAAATATGGAAAATATAGCCAATATATAATCAGTATTGTCGGCTGATATTTTGCATTATTTTTTGATAATATAGCACACACTATTATTATATTACCGATATATCGGTCTATATTATTGGAAAATAATGCTAAATATCAGCCAATATAATCAGTAATATCGGCTAATATTTTGCATTATTTTCCGATAATACAGCACTCACTATTATTATATTACCGATATATCGGTCTATATTATTGGAAAATAATGCTAAATATCAGCCAATATAATCAGTAATATCGGCTAATATTTTGCATTATTTTCCGATAATACAGCACTCACTATTATTATATTACCGATATATCGGTCTATATTATTGGGAAATAATGCTAAATATGAGCCAATATAATCAGTAATATCGGCTAATATTTTGCATTATTTTCCGATAACATAGCACTCACTATTAATATATTGCTGATATATCGGCATATATTAACGGAAAATAATGCTGAATATCAGCCGATATTACTGATTATACTGGCTGATATTTAGCATTATTTTCTGATAATATAGCACTCACTATTATTATATTACCAATATATAGGTCTATATTATCGAAATAATACAAAATATGGAAAATATAGCCAATATATAATCAGTATTGTCGGCTGATATTTTGCATTATTTTTTGATAATATAGCACACACTATTATTATATTACCGATATATCGGTCTATATTATTGGAAAATAATGCTAAATATCAGCCAATATAATCAGTAACATCAGCTGATATTTTGCATTACTTTCTGATAATACAGCACTCACTATTATTATATTACCGATATATCGGTCTATATTATTGGAAAATAATGCTAAATATCAGCCAATATAATCAGTAACATCAGCTGATATTTTGCATTACTTTCTGATAATATAGCACTCACTATTATTATATTACCAATATATAGGTCTATATTATCGAAATAATACAAAATATGGAAAATATAGCCAATATATAATCAGTATTGTCGGCTGATATTTTGCATTATTTTTTGATAATATAGCACACACTATTATTATATTACCAATATATCGGTCTATATTATTGGAAAATAATGCACAATATCAGCTGATATTATTGATTATATTGGCTGATAATATAGCACTCACCATTAGATGAATCACTTATCCTTGTATTATTGTCATTTGTTAGTCTCTCTGAATAACAGCTGGAGTTTGAAAGATTTCTGAAGTGTTTTAGATGCTAGAGGACCTGTGTGCATTTGTTCAAGTATTGCAGAGGTAGTTTGGCACCGTGGCTCATTTTTGTGGTTTTGAGGTGTGAAATGTGCAGCATGCATCAGGTGTGTGTGTATGATGAGCTCAGAATGAGGTGCTTTCACCATGTCGTGTGTGTGTGTGTGTGTGTGTGTGTGTGTGTTGGAGGCTCGCAGGAGCGGAAGGACTCACTGGAGCATCACATGATGGATTTACTGAGATGTGAAATGGAGGACAGACTCTGTCCATCCCTGAGAGGCGGACTGAAGATATGAATGAAAAATCCAGCAGCTTAATGTTATGTATGACAGTCAGTCACAGAAGTGCTCTTCTCACACAGTGTGTCTTCAGTTACACGAATAATCTTTCACTTTTGTGGTTTTTTAGGTTTGTCATTTGTAGTATTGAGGACCCTTTTAACAGTAAAGCTTTTGTTGTGAACCTAAATCAGTTCAGTGTCAAAGTTTGGTTTAATTGGTTGGTTGAAAGTGGTTTTCAGATCGTGGGTGTTAGCCACTATTGTTGATGTGTAATTTGCATGTTTGCATGTTTCCTTATGCATCTTCATTTTCAGTGCAGTAGTAAGCCATTTACTGTGAATGTGCCAACACTGCTGAATAAAGTGCAATAAACCATAATACTATTTGCAATACAAACAAGAGTCCTTATAATTGTTATAATAAATCAAATTGTTATTGTTTTAACAAATACCTGTTTGCAATAGCAAACAGCATAACAGGCGACCTTTTTACTGTATTGCACATTGAAGATACAGATGCCAGTGACCACTCATACTTAAAAAAAATAAGTGGTTGACCGATATATTGGCCGATATTTGGTATTTTTATTTGTCCGATATTTTTTCTAACTTTGAAAGTTCTAAGTTACAATAAAAGAACTTAAAAATACAAATGTATTATTATTATTATTATTATTATTATTTATTTATTTTTTTACAGTTTTTTTTTTACTTTAACTAATTTTTATACAGCTGAAATAACTAGAATATTCAAGATACAGATACAAGTGTCTTTTTGTGTCTTTTTTTAATAAGTGGTTGGTTGATACATTTTGGCTAATAATTGGCATTTTTATTTGCCCGATAATTTTTCTAATTGAACAAGTGTTGTAAGCAGGACT
The DNA here is from genome assembly GCF_049309525.1 of Garra rufa. Classification (NCBI taxonomy): domain Eukaryota; kingdom Metazoa; phylum Chordata; class Actinopteri; order Cypriniformes; family Cyprinidae; genus Garra; species Garra rufa. Next base: position 2,417,152 of record NC_133372.1, on the reverse strand, counting down.
GTTATTTTGAATAAGGAAGTTATAATTTGGAATAAAAGAAGTTAGAAATGCAATATGCAAATGTTTTTTTTTTTTTTCAAGTTGAAATGATCTTTTTTGTCAATTTAATTAATTTTAACCTTATTTTAATATTAGTAAATATTATATAAAAGAAATATAAATTTAATTGCAGTGACTGCTAATCTTTAAATTAAATAGTGTGATTATCAAATATCGGCTTTATATCGGCCATAAACAGGCTACTTTTTATCGGCAGATAAATGGCTTTTTTTTTTTCTTTTTTTTTTTCTACTTGGACAAGTGTTGTAAGCAGAAGTTAGAAATACAAATGTTTGTTTATTTTTTTTGTCCATTTAATTAAATTTTTTTTATTATTTTTTTTTTTTACAAGTTGAAATTATCTTTTTTGTGAATTTAATTAATTTTTACCTTATTTATTTTACTTTTAGTAAATATTATATAAAAGAAATATAAATTTAATTGCAGTGACTGCTATTGTTTAAATCAAAAAGTGTGATATCACACATATCGGCTTTATATCGTCCATCAAAAAAAAACTATATCGGTTGACCACTACTCTTATACATAGTCTTAGCTGCTTTTTTTTTTTGGTAAATTGCATTCAGAAAGCATCTCAGATTTGTTGCATCTCTTGCAATATTTTGAAATAAGAGATTAGTTGGTACAAACGTGTCAGGAGGCTCTTACACTAGTTCTAACCAAGCGCAACATCATAACACAACAAGATATTAAATATAGTTTCTTCCAATTGTTTCTTCTTTTCTCCCTGTACCTCCACACAACTGAATATTAAATATCAAATGAAAAAAAAAATATTGTTGTGATTGTTTTTGCACCTTAGGTCAAAACAGACAAGTTACTTAACGCCGTAAAAGGCTTTGTGTCAAGCCTGATTAGTAGTGTTTTAGATAGTTGATGGTGGTGTGTGTTGAACCTGGACTAATCCTGCTGATCTGGAGCATCGCAGCAGAGGGCACGTCTGGGCACGAGGAACCCGTCTTGAGCTCTTTCCGTCTGGGTTTACCGCGCTAGACGATTCAGTCTGGTCAAATCAACAACAGATGGACGAGCCAACTGGGCCCAGCACACACACACACTGCGGTCTGACTCTGAACTCACATTAAAGTCAGCCAGCCCCCTCTTTCTGGGTAATAATGTTGTTAATTATGGCTCCATACAAACTGCTGCGGCGTCTGTGAGGATTCTGGATTCCTCCGTTGAGCTTTTCTGGTCTTGAGTGTCAATAGCTGTGTTTGTTTGTGCTCTTTTACCACACGCCCTGAATTCAGTGTCAAATATAAAGCAAAGTGAATATAAACAATGATTTTGGTGCATATTGTGTCGTCAGACTCTAATCCTGAAGGGTGATTGGAGCTTTGCTGTTTTTAGAAGTTAAACTTTCCGTGAGCTCAGGATCGATCTACTGACCCACTGAGCTCTTGACCTCCATGACCTTAACAGATGACAGTTTATAGAGACACTTGATCTCTCTCTCTCTTGGATTTTTCTGTCTCGCTCACTCTTTCTAATAATAATTTTCAGTAGTAGTCACTGCTAGTGGTTGCAGTTTAAATCGCTGCTATTAGTGGTGTTTTCTGGAACACTGCTCTGCATCATGTTTGCTGAGTGCAATCCAACACTAATTTTGGGGTGCTGATTCCCAAAATACTGTCTGTTTTGAAAGCACGTCACACTTTCACACAAATATATGCTGCTATTTTATAATACAATGCTTTCGATAACCGTTTATATGGTGAAGATGTCTTGAATTCTTCCTTAATCAGCAAAAAAACAAAGTTAAATACATATGAATACTACTTTTCATTATTAAAACTATTGACATTATTCTGCTTTTGTAATTTTGAAGTGCATTAAAGCTGATTTTATATACATACAGTTGATGTCAAAAGTTTACATCCTCTTTCAGAATCGGAAAACTTTACTAAAATAAGCAGTTTAACTGTTCAGGACAAACAAGGGACTCGTGAACAACTATCACTAAATGAAAAACACAGCTGTGGATCATTCAGGGAACAAGAATCAAGAATCAAGTGTATGCGAACTTTTGAACTGGGTCTTTTTTATAAATTCAACTATTTTCTCTTGTGGACTATATGTAAACATCTTTTATGTAAAATATCTTATTCAGGTCAGTACTAAATAAAAATTAACATGCATTTTGTATGATCCCTCTTATTTTGGTAAAATTAACGTTTCGCAGACTCTGAAAGAGGGGTGTAAACTTTTGGCCTTAACTGTGTATTACATCATGTCTGGATTGTGTAGATTAAGTATTACAAATTAAGGATATGGTAAACAAATAAAAAAAAAATAGTGTTAAAGTGTTCAATTAAAAAATTTTTTTTTTGCATTTTTGAATTAATTATTAATTATTAATTAATTAATAATTAATTATTATTATCAACTCACAAACCCACTGCAGTTTGGGAAACTTCGGATTAATGCAATTTTTTGTGCATTTTATGATGTTGATATCAAAAGATCGAATATATATTTCTTTCTCTTTGCTTTTTTATATCAGTATGGTACATTTTAATGGCGTGTTTAAAACAAGTTAGATAAAAAGTGGTCAGAATCTATATTAACTAAATGCAATAATACTTAATATTGAAGTTGAGTTTGTATTTCATACATGAATGATTCCTCAAAGCATGTTTTTTTTTAAGGAAAGATTGAGATGTTAATTCATCCCAAACCACCTGTTTTTGGTTTTATCATCAGACAAAATGCATTTTATTCAGCTGTAGCTCAAACACTATAGCGTGCCGCTGGCAACACCAAGGTCATGGGTTCAATTCCCAGGAAATGCATGAACTGGTAAAAGCATCCAGCCAAGTGCATTAATGTAAATGTAAAATGCATCAAAGTGAAATGACTGTGCAGTGGTAATAGTGACACTTGACTTAATAAAACAGTAAAACCCGACAATTATAGTAAAAGATGGATGAATTATGTGTTCTGGGAATACGCTGGGTTGTAGTTACGGGTTTGGATCAAAGTGTGCACACACCCACAGAGGAATTCTGTATTATCGCTCCTCGTACATGCAGTTCAAAGAGTTGGCTGTGATTGGAGCTGCGGAGGTTAATTACACACACGCGTGTGCACATAGCAGCTCTGCTGGATCTTGCGTGTGTTGTGCTGAGCTCTACACGTCTGTAATTAGTGTCTCAGCGTGAGATCTGGCTGAGAACACACACACAGTCACGCTCCGTCATGAACACCGGTCTACTCTGACATGTTTCTCTTTGAATGATTATTGATTATTATTCTGATTAGGCGGTGACAGATTATTACAGATGGCACTGTGTACGTTATGACAATCAGCATCTGTTCATCTGTTGTTTTGCAGGGTTTTTGTGGGATGATTTTTTTTACTATTCAAGTTTTTTTAGAAAATAATACTTTCATTCATCAAGGATGCTGGATAATGTTACAAAATAAATATGGTTCTCTTGAACTTTTTTTTTATTCATCAAACAACTGTTTTCAACATTGACAATAAACGTGTTTCTTAAGCAGCAAATTAGCATATTAGAATGATTTCTGAAGGATTATGTGATACTAAAGACTGAAGCAATGATGCTAAAAATTCAGCTTTGATCACAAATACATTTTTATATACACTGCCGCTCAAAAGTTTGGGATCAGTAAGATTTTAATGCTTTTTAAAGGAGACTTTTCTGCTCATCAAGGCTGTGCTTATTTGATTAAAAATGCATGAAAAAAATTTAATGTTGTTAAATGTTAATGCAATTTAAAATTGTGGTTTTCGGTTTTAATATACTTTAAAATATAATTTATTTCTGTGATGCAAAGCTGAATTTTCAGCATCATTATTCTAGTATTCAGTGTCACATGGTCCTCCAGAAATCATTCTGATATGCTGATTTATTATCAGTGTTTTTTTCAGGATTCTTTCATAAATAAAATGTTAAAAAGAACAGCAGTTATTTGAAATATAAAACTTTTCTAACTATAAACACCTTATTCAAAGTTTGGGGTGAATCATTTTTTTTCTTTCTTTCTCTCTTTGAATGAAATATTTTTTTTTTATTCAGCAAGGACGTGTTAAATTGATAAAAAGTGATAGTAAAGACTTATATTGTTAGAAAAGATTTCTATTTTGAATAAATACTGTTCTTTTTAACTTTCTATTTATTCATCAAATAATCTTGAAAAAAGCATCACAGGTTGCCAAAAAATATTAAGCAGCACAACTGTTTTCAACATTGATAATAACTGAAGACTGGAGTAATGGCTAATGAAAATTCAGCTTTGCATAACAGCAATAAATTATATTTTAAAGTATATTAAAATAAAAAAAAGTTGAATTGCAATAATATTTCATAATATTTTTTTGATCAAATAAATAGAATGAGCATAAGAGACTTAAAAAAAAAACATTTAAAAGCTTTCTGATCCCAAACGTTTAAGTGACAGTGTATATTTAAATGGAAAACATTTTTCACAATTCTACTGTATTTTTAAGGTTTGAGTAACATTTAAGCAATATTTGCTTTAACTAAAATTGATGTTTCAAATAGTGATATAAATGTGAGTGATTTGACTGGCCTCTTAGCTGAATAATATTGTAAAAGTGGAAAGATCTGAACCGTGATGACCTATAATAAAAGCACTTTGTTCTTTGAATGTCTAATTAAAGTAAAAAGAGTATGGTTTTTATCCCTCCTCTGGGCAATGAATGACTAAGAGTATTCAGTTTCAATATTGACTGAGTATCATAAGTGCAAGTTCACCAAAATAACACTTAAGTGTAGTAATGAAGTACAATTACTGCAGTATTGGATCTCTGACAGCTGTCAGGTTCATTGTGCTCAGCCGATTATGTTTCATGATGTAGGATGTAAATTCAATTACAGTCTCCATGAACTAGAGGAGCTTTAAGAGGATCTCATGCAGAAGAATGAGGAGATCATCTCCGTTAATGCTCCGTTTCTTTTCATTCACGGTAGCGTTTCTACGCCAGTGCTGATGGTGTTCATGCTGATGTTCAGATGGCTGATTGACAGTGCAAAAGCACTTCATAGACACTCAACAGATGCAGTTAAGTCTATAAATTCAGTCTAAAGGCCTGTTTGCACCAAGAACTATAACTATAAAATAACTATGTAAGCGTCCACACCAATGCATGCCATGTTGTAGATTTAAGTAGCAAATGAGAATCATTGAATATATATCTTGAGACAAGGGTCTTAATGATTAACAGTTAACAGTTTTTAAATAACGAAAGAATATGTAAAAGTATGGTATTTGCGGTAAAAAGAACCCATGCTGTTGGGGCTAAATTTATAATTAATAAACATTGTTAGATTCAGATGGTAAATATCATATATTATGTTGGGTGTCCAAACTTAAAGATAATCACCATGTTTAGTAGGACTGCATGATTATGACAAAAATCGTTATTATCGATTATTCCCTTGAAATTGTAATTGCGGTTATTGATTACATTTATCACAATTTACATTGATTGATGTTTTAAATAGCTTTATACCATTATGTGAATCAACTGCATGTCATAATATTATATAAAAAAAAGAGTTTGTTGTTGTTACAAATGTCAATGATACATTAATGAATATGCAAATTAAAAAATATGCAATATGCATAGGGATATGCAAGTATCAATTTTCATGTTGCGATTAACTGATAATGTTTTTATCACGGTATACAGTATTATCACAATATTGAAATTTATTTGCAAAAAAGTGGTGTCATAATGCAGTATAACAGGTTTAATAACTCTTTTTTATAACAAAAATAACTAAACATTTAAATACAATAAAGCAATGCATAAAAATGTGTAAAGTTACAAAATGTACACCGATTAAAGTGCAAAAGAATTATAAAGGCATTATAATCATAAAGGGCACATTATCTTAAAATGCATTTAAAATTCTGAATAATTTGTTATAAATTCAATTCGCCTCTCACAACGTGACATGCTCTAAACATGCCTCTTAAGCATGCAGAATAATAAAAGTTTTTTTTTTGTAATCACGGATTGGAAGATTACGTAATCGTGATTAGAAATTTGAATAATTGTGCAGGCCTAATGTTTAGAATGAAACCATTGTATTTAAAAGCATGCTATTAATCATATCATATAATGAAATATCATTTGTTGTTGCTACTGTAAATCTATGTTAAATTACTATGGGATTTCCTTCAATACTTTCAGAATCTTTACATTTTAAAATGATTTTCTTTCTGTATTTTAAAATTTTATTTTAACATATTTTATTGACTATATGTATTGAACACAAAGCAATTATTTTATGTATCAAAATAAGCAGAAAATGCAAACTAAAGTGATTGTTTTGAACTAGATATTAACTTGGATATGTATGATTTATTTTCACAAAATCTGTTGCAATACAAACGTATATATTTTTCTGCAATTATACACAGTAAAAAGCTATTTTTTTTCTTAGGGTGTGCTTTTAGCCCTGTTGTACCCTATGAATGCATTCTGCAGTTTTGTCATTTGCTGCTTTACATGCTCAAGCTTTTTAAAATGGGTGTGTAGTGTCACCACAGCTGTAGACGGCCGTCTCTGTCTGTGTGTAAATGTGTGCAGGACTGTCACATGGTGATCATATGCCACTGGACGCTCCTGTTTGAATGTTCCCACGGTCACGTCCTAAACATACACAGGGGTGCCTCCAGAGCGTCTCACAAAGAGCCCAGTGTTCATCACCTCAGACACGAGGATGAGCACAAAGACACATCTGTCTGTCTGTATCTGTGATTGTGTGTGTTGTTTCGGGCCGGGTATCAAATAGGGTAAAAGTCAGACTAACCACACTCTTTTTTTTCTATTTTGACCTCGAAATATATTTCGTTTTTTTTGCCTGTGGTCAGGACAGTATGGGTGAGTTATAGAGAGAGAAAGCTTGTCATCTTTTCAGATGTGCTGAAATATTCATGACACACTGCTTGGACGGACGGCCTCTGAGAGCTTTTACATACACACACACACACACACACACACACACACACACACACACACACACAAGCTCAGGTGACACCTGAGGTTGTTTTTGTGCTGTAGGTGTGGGAAATCTAACAATAACACCAGTTTGTTTGACTTTCTGTCTAAGTTGGTCACATGATCATCAGCGGTGAGAGATTTGGTGTCAAAACCAAAATTATACAGACATCTTTTACTAGTGGGTGCAGCAAGGTTATTTTCGTAAACGAAAACTAAAACTAAGATGAAAGCGATTGATCAGAAAACATTTTTTCGTAAAATGAAATAAAATGAAAAACTTAAAAATGAAAAAAAAAAAAAAACTATTAACTTTTTTTTTTTTTAAACTAACTGAAATAAAATAAAAATTATCAAAAATAAATAATCATTTTCGTAATCATTGTTTTCTCACCCCATGGCGGAAAAATAATAAATGAATTAAACCCTTTATACTATACTGCAGCAATTGATATTTTGTCTCGCAGTATTTTGTTTAGCTCAGAATTGCGGGGAAATCGTGATCTTTATTTGATCTCTAAAAACTAAAACTGAAACTAAACTATATAGTAAATCTAAATAGAAATGTGTTCACAAAATAAAGACGAAACTAATACAAACAAAATTGTTAATGAAATGAATAAAAACGAAACTAAATTGTATTGCAAATTTGAAAACTATATTAAAATAAAGCTACTTTAAAAAAGCAAAACTATAATAACATTGGGGTGCAGGGCACTGACTATAGTTAATTTATGTAAGTGATGATAGCACAATAAAGTAAACTGTGATATGACCTGACCATGCTTTGCTTAACATCCACTTTTCAAGATGCAAAATGTAGATGTAAGCATCTCATATTCTTGTGTTTCTAGTAGGATGGACCTGAACACATTTGTCCTTCCTAAACAAGCCGCTCTGTGTGTTTCTTTATCGTTGTGTTTCTATGGTAACTTCAGGGATTCTTCAGTTGTCTTCAATCTCTTCAGGTGAAGTGAAATCACACAGGGAAACACACACTTGCCTTGGTTTAATAACACACATGTAAAGATTTTGCCAGCTGTTCTAACATTTTAATCACTGTGTGTGTGTGAAGGTGTTTCTCTGAGATGTGTGTTATTGTAACAGTGTCAGAATGAAGCTGGTGACGTGTGTGAGGCTACAGAAGTGCAGCGACGGCAGCTTTACCAGCTAGTTAATTAGCTGTGTGTGTGTGTGGAAATTGGGGTTTAGTGGGAAAATGCCGCAGCAGCAAAGCATGTCCTGCTTTATTAGACCCTTGCCAGCTTTGTTTTTTACTGTGTGTGTGTGTGTGTGTGTCTCGTGGGGCCGATAGAGCTGCAGTCACACTCAGTTCTGTCTGAACGCAAACGCTTATTAAAGCGAGAGCCGAACCTGAGCTGTTTTTGATGTGAAGTGCGTGTGATTGTGAACATGCGTGGTGAAAAGCGAGCGCTGTGCCGTACCTGCAGTCCTGGAACGCCTCACCTCACTGACTGTAATCATAATGAATGTGTCTCGCCCAGTGAGAGGTTTATGTTTCAGGATTAACCTTAATTAAATATTAACGCGTGAGTGTGTGTGTTACTGAGCTCCACCTCAGACCAATCAATATCTGCATCTGAAACCGGAACCACAGTCACAGGATTCCAGCCCAGCCCTTAGATTTCTGAATGATGCCTGGGTGCTACTCAGAGGATGTGCATTGCTGCACTTTTGCCACAATTAATAAATCACAAAGCATTCTCTTGTACTCCTGGAGGTGGAAATGGCACTAAAACCCAGATGTTTAATAGATAGTTTGTTGCTATGGCATTGCTAAGGTGTATACTGTAAATGTTATGGAGAATGGTTGCTAGGGTATTGCAGGTTGTGGTTGTTATGCAGTTTTTACAATGCGTTGCAGTGTGTATTTAGTGTGGCTCCCAGGGTATTGTGGGTGGTTGTCAGTTTTCTGCTATGCAGTTGCCAAGGTGTAGCAGTGTTTTTAATGCGTTTCTGTGTGGTTTCAAAACTACTGCAGACTTGTTGCTATGCAGTTAAGGTGTATATGTGTTAGTGTGTTGCTATGTGGTTGCTAGGGTATTGTTGACGGTCGTTGGTTTTTGCTATGTGGTTAAGGTGTATAAGTGTTTTTTAGTGTGTTGCTATGTGGTTGCTAGGGTATTGTGGACCATTGTTAGTTTGTTGCTATGCAGTTGAGGTGTAAAAGTGTTATTGTGTTGCTATGGGGTTGCTAGGGTATTGTTGACGGTTGTTAGTTTGCTGCCATGTAGTGAAGGCGTATCTGGTTTTTAATGTGTTGCTAGGGTATTATGTACTGTTGTTAGTTTGTTGCCATGTGGTTAAGGGGTATCTGTGGTTTTTAGTGTGTTGCTATGTGGTTGCTATGGTAATGTGGATGGTTGTTAGTTTGTTGCCATGCGGTTAAGGGGTATCTGTGGTTTTTAGTGTGTTGCTATGTGGTTGCTATGGTAATGTGGATGGTTGTTAGTTTGTTGCCATGCGGTTAAGGGGTATCTGTGGTTTTTAGTGTGTTGCTATGTGGTTGCTATGGTAATGTGGATGGTTGTTAGTTTGTTGCCATGCGGTTAAGGGGTATCTGTGGTTTTTAGTGTGTTGCTATGTGGTTGCTATGGTAATGTGGATGGTTGTTAGTTTGTTGCCATGCGGTTAAGGGGTATCTGTGGTTTTTAGTGTGTTGCTATGTGGTTGCTATGGTAATGTGGATGGTTGTTAGTTTGTTGCCATGTGGTTAAGGGGTATCTGTGGTTTTTAGTGTGTTGCTATGTGGTTGCTATGGTAATGTGGATGGTTGTTAGTTTGTTGCCATGTGGTTAAGGGGTATCTGTGGTTTTTAGTGTGTTGTTATGTGGTTGCTATGGTAATGTGGATGGTTGTTAGTTTGTTGCCATGCGGTTAAGGGGTATCTGTGGTTTTTAGTGTGTTGCTATGTAGTTGCTAGGGTAATGTTGATGGTTGTTAGTTTGTTGCCATGCCATTAAGGGGTATCTGTGGTTTTTAGGTGTGTTGCTATGTGGTTGCTAGGGTATTGTGGATGGTTGTTATTTTGTTGCTATGCAGTTAAGGTGTATAAGTGTTTTTTTAGTGTGTTGCTAGGGTATTGTGGATGGTTGTTAGTTTGTTTCTATGCACTTAAGGTGTGAAAGTGTATTTTGTGTGTTTCTACGTGGTTGCTAAGATACTGTCGATGTTGTTGGTTTTTGCTATGTGGTTAAGGTGTATAAGTTTTGTTTTAGTGTGTTGCTATGTGGTTGCTAGGGTATTGTGGATAGTTGTTAATTTGTTGCTATGCAGTTAAGTTTTTTGGAGTTGCTAGGGTATTGTTGATGGTTGTTAGTTTGGTGCTATTTAGTTAAGGTGTATGCATGTTTCAGTGTGTTGCTATGTGATTGCTATGGTATTATGGGTGGTTTTTAATTTGTTGCTGTGCTACTATGGTGTATCAATTTAAAATGAGTGGTTGCGAGGGTATTGTTGATGGTTAGTTTGTTTCTGTGCAGTTATGGTGTATACAAGGTTTTAGTGTGTTGCTATGTGGTTGTTATTGCGAATGGTTGCTATGCAGTTAAGGTGTTGTGTTTTTTTTAGTGTGTTGCAATGTGGTTGTTAGAGTACTGTGGATGGTTGTTAATTTGTTGCTATGCAGTTAAGGTGTACAAGTGTTTTAGTGTATTGCTGTGTGTTGTGTGCTGACCCAAGTCTCTGAAATTCTCTGGATGTGCATTAATATCCAAAACCAGCTGATGCACTCTTCATCTTCAAATGCAGCTCATGAAATGTTATTTTAGAGTCAGAATGATGAGTTTTGTAAAGTGTTGAGGATGTTGAGTTGCTCATTTAGATGAAGCACACTCATGTAGTCCATTGAGGCGAGTGACTGAGTGTCTCTCTGTGTTGGAGAGCGCAGTACATCACGTGAAGGACTGTATAAGCGCGCTCGACGTGTTCAAACATTGTGCGTGGGGCTCATTTTTCTGGCGTGATTCTGGAGGCTCTGCTGGCGATGGATGTGCTCTGAGTGTTCGTTCGCTGCCGCTGACTGAATGTTAAATCCATAGTTTGATTAGAGAGCCGCGTCTGCGCTGGCAGCCCAACGGAGCCGTACATCAGGGCCAAAAGAGCCATCTGACGGAGCGCAGCGGTCAAGGCCACCCGAGAACGAGTTCAGTCAGGGATAAAAGAGGATTTACTGTGAGAGTGTGTGTGTGTGTGTGTGTGTGTCATTTGGGCTTGATTCTTCATCTCACCCTGTTTGAGGAGTAAACCATAGAAAAAGAGGAGTGTGAAAAATAGGGATGTGCTCTACAAAAGAAGTTTTATAACTGTTAAGTCTGAGAAAAAAGTTTGCAGGTACATCTTGAGAAATACAGCGTTAGTTACAGTATTCGATGAAGGTGTAAATAAATGCAGTGTTGAGGAGAAAAATGCAGTGCTGCAATCACAGTCATTGTTATCCTGGTGGGTTTGCGTTTCTCAGAGGAATGGAGAACAGTAATTTGCTTTGTTGTTTTTACAGCAGTTGTGTGAGGAAAGACAAGGATGTTTATGATTTGGATGTGATTGAAACTATGTACCCGAGCACCTCAGAGAAAACTAGTCCCATCTGATTAAAGTCCAGTGTTGATACTGGTAACCCAGAACTTAAAACCATCAAAAATAGAAATGATGTTTGTTAAATAAAACAAAATAAAGCAGAATTAAAGTAAAATATAAATATAATTAAACAAATGAAAATGAAAAAAAAAAAAAATCAGAAAATTAAGAAAGAGTACAATTACTAAAATAAAAATCAATGAATGCTAAATAGAAAAGTAGTTTTGTATATACTGAACCACAAATGTGATTAGATGGCATTAAATATTGAATCTGATGCATTGAGCTGCATGATTTGGCCAAAAACATCCAATGGTGAGTTTTCTGAGAGAATGATTATGACAGTGATTATAATAAAAATAAATAAATTATTGCTACTATTGTAGCATTTATTAACACTTTGAATTCGATTTTAATATAGACAATTTTCATTTGAATTTCAGTTTACATTTTAGTAATTTTAAGTGTTTTTTATTTTATTTTATTTCATTTTATTTTATTGTATTTTTTTATTTTTTTATTTTTTTTTTTTATTTTTTTTTATTTTTTTTTATTTATTTTATTTTATTTTATTTTATTTTATTTTATTTTATTTTATTTTATTTTATTTTATTTTATTTTATTTTATTTTATTTTATTTTATTTTATTTTATTTTATTTTATTTTATTTTATTTTATTTTATTTTATTTTATTTTATTTTATTTTATGCTGCAGGTTTGCTTGCTTGCTTGTAGGCCTTCACATTTCGACCAAAAGCTTGATATATATAAAATTGTTAATTGAAAAAATTGGAAATAAAATATAAATATAATTAAAATTACAAAAAAAATAAACCTGAAATTAAAATAATAAATAAAATAAAATTACAAAAGCACTTTTTATTAAAATTACTAACTAAAATTAAAATGAAAAATGAAAATATAATTTGAAGTGTTAATAAGCACTACAATAGTATATGGGACTAGAATAATCCTGGTTTAGTCCCATCAAAATAATTGACTTTCCCTCATGTCATTCCAAAACGCTGTTATTTTAATTTCTTAGGGAAAAGAAGACATTTCAAGCTCTTATCCACACAATGGCAGTTCAAACTGTGTGTGTGTAAGAGAGAGAGTGTGTGCTTAAGACGAGTCCCTCAAACGCACTCTTGACTTCTGTCATAATTACTCCCCATGTGTGTGGCTCTCATGATAGCATTGTGTATTGTGCTGTTTAGTGGGCCAATAACTGCAGATGGAGGCTGTGTGTGTGTGTGTGTGTGTGTGTGTGTGTGTGTGTGTGTGTGTGTGTGTGTGTGTGTGTGTGGATGAATGGATTCTCAATTGCTCTGCTCTTAGCAGAAAAGGCTTGTAATAGTTTGTGGCCCTCCATCAGGCGAGGTCAAACCCCTCGGCGGCGGCGAACACGTGTGTGATTATTACAATCAGCGGCTCTGTACAACATGAAGCACACTACACTACAATGAATGCCATGATAATCATGTCAAATAGCAGTCACATGACCTCATCATGTCAATATGGAACCAAAACTGACCCTATTTGCTTTTTTAATTTACATTTTTGCTTTATTTATACCGAAGAATAATGTGCAGAGACACTTTTAACCTTCCAATCAATTCCTGATGGATAAAATCAAATCACGCTCTGCTGAGTGACTGGGCCACATGTAGAGACCAATGAATATGTAAATGAAGCCCAATGAAATCAGCTAGTGGTTTTGATGCCACATTTGACAAACACAGTTGGTAAAAATGTGCTTTTTTTTAATACAGCATTGCTGTGTTTGTTTTTAGGGTCGTGCAATATGGCCAAAATGTTTGAGAGTTATATATCAATATGACTTTATTTTATTTTATTTTAGATGATGAGTATAATAATCATTAATAAAAATATTTTAAAAATTAAAAAAATGATTTTAAAAATTGCCTTTGTAAAGCGATTAGTCGCGATTAATCTATTCAATATAAAATAAAAAGTTTGTTTACATACTATGTGTGTGCATGCATGTATATATTAAGGAAAAATGTTAGATTTAAATGTAAAATATTTGTGTATAATATAAATTAAATACATGTGTTTACATACAATACATTTTTAAAAATATATATATACATCTGTGTGTATTTATATATACATAATAAATTTACTCAGTGCACAAACTTTTATTTTGAATCGAATAATCGCGACTAATCATTTTGCAGCTCTAATATCAATATGACTTTTAATTTTTATTTTATAATAATACTACCAATAATAATAGTAAAATAAATTAACAACAATAATAAATATTATTCAGTATTATTTTATTGTAATTATAATTTACTGTTGTAATTTTACTGTAAAATAGACAAACGTAACAAGAAAAATTATATTAAATATTGTTTTCATTATAGTTACTTAAAAATATTAGGCAAAATAAATTTTTATTGTTATTTATTTCACAGTAAAATAAAAAAAATATATAATAATAATAATAACAGCAATAATAAATGTTAATTTAAAAATAATATTGTATGATAATGTATTTCCATTATTTTATTGTTGTTTACAAAATAAATAAAAAATAGGGAAACTAGGTATTTATATTCTATCATTAATGTCACTGTAAAATAAAATAAATATTATAAGCGATAAAAACATTATATAATAATAACCCTGGTGTTGCTGTAAACATTAGATCACTCTCAAACACACAGAACATATTTTTCAGCTAAAAAAAATCACAGCTTTTGCAATTTGATACATATACATAATACAACATACATATACATAAATAAACATACTATTATATAAAACTACAAACATATTCCGTTAGTTATATCCACTAATAATCTTACTAATGCATGTGTTTGGTTGAGTTTAGAGACATTAACTGTCCGAAGTTTGCCTCCTGCAAATGTTTTTCTTTTCTTTTATATTTGTCTGTCATGAACAATGCTTTCCTGATGCCTCATATGTCTCTCAGGAGAGGCGGAAACATCGATCAGAGTTCAGCAGTAGACTAAACTACTGAGAGACGGCGGAAAACAAGCGTTTCTGTTGTTCATAAAGCAAACAGGGTTGAGAGGGCCTGTAAACACCCCGAGGAGAGAGACCTCGTCCTCTTGTGCCGGATTCACGCTTCTGTCTGAGCCTTGCTCTCCCAGAGGAGCACTGAGAGTGAATGTAGGGAATGGTGTGAGAGACCAACTGTTAAAACATGCTAACAGACATCTCACGACACGGGAATGAAGACGCCGCTCTGTGTGTGTCTGTATTGTCTCTGTATAATGAAGTGAGACAGGTCATCTGCTCTGCTGTTCTGTGTTTGATGGAGGAGTTCATACATGCAAACATCTGCTGTCAAACTGCACATGCTCAAACACATGCCATAGCGGACGTGTGGGATTATGTGTTTTACCAAACCGTTTTATTAGTCAAAATTCTTTGAGTTAACATATTTTTTACTTCTGGTTGTTTATACATATTTACCTAATCAGTTTTGGGGAAAGTTACTTTTAACTTTTAAAAGTAATGCATTACAATATTAAGTTACTTTCTAAAAAAGTAACTAATTACGTTACTTTTGCGTTACTTTTTAAATCTGGGCAGGGCTTGCTTGTTTGTTTTTAATATAAAGAGTTCTATTTCTGTCAAATGTAAAAGGCTTTGTACACCAAAAGCCTCAGGCTTAGAGAAAAGTAAATTGACGTCTGTACAGTAGACCGCAGAAGAACAAATGTCAACTCTTCAGCAATAAAAAAAAAAAAAAAAGGTAAACAAATGTTAGATATTCTTGAGTAATTTTTGTTTATTAGTATGGATGAATTGGATCATCGAAGGTCGGCAGCAAAGACATCGGTTCATAAAATGGGATTAAATACATAAAGGAAATTTGTATTTAACATATTTAATTATTGCAGGTTTGCATTTGAATTTCAGTGTTTTTATTAATTTTGAAGAACACTATCTGTTTTTTAGTGAGTGAGATGAATTAATGCATGTTCACATTTATTCTAGAACTAAAGTAACATCTTACTCACGATTTCGCTCAACAAAGGAGATATATATACACACACACACACACACACACACACACACACACACACACACACACACACACACACACACACAACCGTTCAAAAGTTTGGGGTCAGTACATTTTTATTGTTTTTTTGTTTGTTTGTTTTTTTAAGAAATTAATACTTTTATTCACCAAGGATGTATTAAGTTAATAATTAAAAATTTATTAAAAGTTAATAATAAATAATTTACATTGTTATAAAAAAAAATATATATATTTTGAATACACACTGTACTTTTTAAACTTGTTATTCATGAAAGAATCCTGGAAAAAAAAAATATCACAGGTTCCAAAAAATATTTGGCAGCACAGCTGTTGATATTATCCAACATTGATCATTCGAATAATAAATCAGCATATTAGAATGATTTCTGAAGGATCATGTGACACTTAAGACTGGAGTAACAGCTGATAAAAATTCAGCTTTTCATCACAGGAATAAATTATATTTTAAAGTATGTTAAAATAAAAAAGCATTATTTTATATTGTAAAAACATTTTGCAATATTACTGTTATTTTTCTGTATTTTTAATCAAATAAATGCAGCCTTGATGAGCAGAAGAGACTTCTTTAAAGACTATTACAAGTCTTACTGACATGTAAGATGGGCTGCATTAACGCATTTGTTAACTACTTTTTGCCAGCCTTCTCTCCTTGCTTTTGCATCCTTTGCAGTGTTCCCTTTGCAATTTAATTAAACTCTGAAACTCCTGAAATCCCTCAATCAAGAGTTCTTCCTCTGCTGCAGAAAAATACTGAGCACGCTCCTTCGACATGTTCGCCGACCAATCAAAGAGTTGCCGATCAATGTTTCTACTATCGATACGTAAGCCACCCAGTGATCTCAAATTACTTCATCCAGCTATACTAATCATGTAAATATCTTCTTTAGCTTCTGAAGGGCAGTACTAAATGAAAAAAAATATTATATTCAGGTAAAATAAGAAAGAAATAGCACATCTTCATTCTGTTCAAAAGTTTACACCCCCCGGCTCTTAATGCATAGTTTTTAATTCTGGAGCATCAGTGAGTGTTGAACCTTCTGTAATAGTTGCATATGAGTCCCTCAGTTGTTCTCAGTGTGAAAAGATGGATCTCAAAATCACACAGTCATTGTTGGAAAGGGTTCAAATGCACAAAAAAGCTGGAAAACCAAAGAATTTGTGGGAGCTGAAGGATTTTTCTGAAGAACAGCGGCCAGTTTAACTGTTCAGGACAAACAAGGGACTCATGAACAACTATCACTGAACAAAAACACAGCTGTGGATCATTCAAATAACAACACAGCACAAAATATCTTATTCAGGTCAGTACTAAAAAAAAAACATGCATTTTGTATGATCCTTCTTATTTTGGTAAAATAATTAACATCTTGCCAATTCTGCAAGGTGTATACAAACTTTTGACCTGAACTGTAAAAATAATGAGAAAAATAATAAAAGCAAATAATAAAAAAATACATTAAAAAGTGATTTAAAAATTGAAAATGAAATGATAATATTTAAGATTACAGTTCACATTAACATTTTGGGTGTTGGTGTTAAAGCTTCTCTTTTGTTGGAAACATAATAAGTGTGTGGAAATAAAACTAAAAACGTTCATTACTCATTCTAAGGTTGTTCCAAAGCTAAAAGTCTTTGTCTCTCTTTTCTATGGAGCACAAAGGGAGAAGTTGCACTGTCAAGCTTCAAAAATGACAAAAAAAAAATTACCATTGAAGCTTCATAACTGTTGTTTATATGACTCATGTGCTTTATATTCCAGTCTTCAGGACTCGAATGATGCTTTATGTGAAAAACTAGACACAATTCAATCATAATTCTCTGGAAGGAAGAATTCTGGACTGCTGTTATTATGCTTTTATTATTTTTATTTGGAGTACAGCAACCCTCGGTCACCATATGCTTTCATTAAATGCAAAAGAGCAACCTGAACGTCTTATTTTGCGTTCGGTAGAGGAAAATCAAGCAGGTTTTGGATCAGCTCGAGGATGAGCAAATGATGACAGGATTTAATATTTGGGTGAACAGTCCTTTTAATCTTTTGCATGTGTGCTGATGCCAAAAATAAGCGTGTCCTCATTTAGGCTGTTAATTAGCTAATAAAAAACTGTTGCCAGGAGACGGATGTCTTATTAGGAAGCGCTATGAATCCCCAGAGGACACACAGTAACACTCTGTGTCTGCATTGTATCATATTTACTGTATCTGTCTGTGTTACCAATGCAGTGCTCTCTGAATATTGTCTGATTAGTCAGTGCTGTTTGTGTGCGGATAAATATGTGTTTTTTTGCTCTATCTATCTGTGTGTTGGTCAGTAATTGCTGTCAATCACGGACATTTCTGCTGTGTAATTGTGGCGAGTATTAGCCGTGATCTTCTGCTGTACTCCATCTAATCATTTTGATTGATCTGTTCATTGGCCGTGTTCTGCAACCATCAGCGCTCAATGCTTCAGGAGGGGTTACCATAGCAACCTGTTGGAGTACACACACACACACACACACACACACACACACACACACACACACACACACACACACACACACACACACACACACACACCTGTTCCCAAACACACACATTACTTGATCTTTTGCGTCATGTGATCATTAGTAGCATCTCAAAGATGGTGAGATATGAGAGAGATCACTGCATGCTCCCTATATAGACAGCATTCTAACTGAGATTGAAGCACATGAGAGGTTTAACTCTATTGATTTTCCGATTTCACTATTGATTTGCATCAGGAGCACATGATGCTTTAAAATGCTGCCTGCATAGGGAGCGAATGGTCCATCACTATTGTTATTATGTGATATATTGCTTATTTTATTTTTAATTTTAATTTTTTAATTTAATTTTTTAATTTTTGTTTTATTTTATAAGCAAATGGTTTTAGGTATGCATGTCATTTTATTCGATTTGAACATTATTTAATTTAATTTAGTTTTTTACATTTATTTATATTGTATTTATTTATATGTATAAAAATATATTTATTTTTATAATTTTATACATGTATTGCCAATTAGGGCAAGTTATTGTTAATAATTGAATTCAGTTTTACTTGACTAAACATTAATTAAATTTTATTTTACTTTAAAAAAAAATATTTTATTTTATTATTTTATTTTTTATTTAAAGCAAATGGCTTGGTATGTGTGTATGTCATTTGTTTAGTTTAATTTTATTGTATTAAACATTTGATTTAATAACATTTTTGTAACATTTATATTTGTAAAAAATATGTATATATAAATATATATATATATCATATATTTATTTTATTTATTTATTTGTTTTATTCAGAGCAAATGGCTATATACATGTATTGCCAATTAGGGCAATTTTATTTGACTAAACATTAATTTAATGTAATTTTGTTTAATTTATTATATTATTATTATTATTATTTATTTATTTTTTTTCAGAGTAAATGGATACATAAATCTGTATGTACGCTAAATTTTATTTGCATAAAAATGTATCAATTAAATTAAATTAAATTAAAATTTTTACTTTTTTTTTTTTAATTTGCTTTTTATTTTATTCCGAACAAAAGTATATCTGTATGAATGCCAGTATGTAATGCCAATTAGGGCAATTCTATCTTATTTTTTATTTTATTTTATTTTATTTTATTTTATTTTATTTTATTTTATTTTATTTTATTTTATTTTATTTTATTTTATTTTATTTTATTTTATTTTTTGTTGAGGAGGAGCATGAGGGTTAAATATTTTGATATATTTGTGTTGATTTGTGGTTGAAGCAGATGGCACAGAGATTTGAGGAATGCTGAAAGAGGAAATGTGCTGAACACCTGTGGAAGTGAATTAACATCTTCCTGTATGTTACGAGCCACTTCTTCTCCTTCCTGTCCTCCTGTGTCTGAGATGGGCTGTTCTGGCCTCTGAATCCTTTGATCAGATCTCTGCCAAGACTTTAAAGCCGTTTTATGTGGCAGTGGTTTTCTCCGGCAGACACTCCTTTCCCAGAACATGAAGTTCCCATGATTCATTTCTATTGTTTCTATCAGGAAGAGTTTCTACGCACCACCTCCCTTACAGTAATGTGTTGTTGTGATGGCATCAGCTATGGATTAATCCATCACCTTATTCATTTAATTTGTCTCATTAAAGGATCATTTTATTTCAGTTGTATTCAAATTTGATTATCTCCAAATGATAGCATATCATTAGTGTTGTACATGCGACTTTGGCAAGGGTTCAAAATGCTCAGATGGTCAGAATAACAGTACTAAGTAAGTTTGTTTACTTGTTATAGACAAGGGAGTGAATGTGACTCAGATCTGATGTCTCTTGGCAGTCGAATATATTTTTACATCATCTAATTAGTGTAATTTGATAAATGCAGCCGTGAGACACAGAGCGACTGAACCTCTCTGCCTTTATTGAAATGTTGTTCACTTCCTGTTTGACCCCGAGAACTTCCTTCCAGACACCCCTGGAGCTCTGTTAATTACTCACACACACACGGATCGATACACACTTCACTCTTAATTGGCGGCGCTGACGTTGGCTTGCGGTGGCTCTGATGAACCTCTAAACACTGGCTGTGAGTTCAGTCGCTGTTCACCGGATTCCCTTTCGACACAGTCGCCGCGTCCAGGGGTCGATGCTCCCGCTGTTACCGTGGCAACAGGCCAGACCGCAGCTGCAGCATCTGTTTCCCACCTGGTTGCCTGGCGACCACCCAGCTGTCATCACACCACTGCCACATGCCACAGCTGAGCCTCTCTGTGTGTGTGTGTGTGTGTGTGTGTGTGTGTGTGTGTGTGTGTGTGTGTGTGTGTTAACTGTACAATCACAGTGTTACTGAGACGCTTGTGTTTCCTTTACAGTGGTGTGACTGAATTCACTAGTCATTCAGATTCAGTTTTTGAACATTTTTTTTTAATTATTCAATTTTATTAGATTATATAAAGTTGTATTATTTTTAAAATGTATAAATTTTTAATGTATTTTTTTTATTTACAAGTGTTTTATTTATTTTTTATATTTATATTTTTAATAGTATATTTATTTATTTGTGAATAAATATAATTAAGAAATAGATCCTTTACTTATGTAAACGTTTAAAATGTGTAATTTTTATATTTAATGAAGCGTCTGTTTGACAGTTAGGTTTAAGCAGGTTCATGTTTTATTTATGCAGTTTTAAATTTAAATGAATAAATTTTCTTATTTTATACATACATACATAATATAATATAATATCAAACAGGAAGTGAATAACATTTTATATATTTATTTATTTATTTATTTATTTATACATAATATATATTTATATTATACGTTGGTCAAAAACAAAAAAGGGTTTAAGCATAAAAACAATAAATGTAATACTGCTTTAAATTGTTGTTTTTTTCCAAACAAATTTTTTTTTTGAAGTTTTCTGTTTAGTTTTTTTTTTTCTGAACAAAAAATAAATATCATACGTTTTTCTCTAATTTACTGAAGACACCCACTAAATGTCAGTAAGATTTATGTTTTTTAAAGAAGTTTCAAAAATATACTATTGGGAAATATTATTACAATGTAAAATAAGTTTCTTCTTTTTTTAAGATGCATTAAAAATCTAATTTATTCCTGTGATCAAAGCTGAATTTTCATCATCGTTACTCCAGTCTTCAGTGTCACATGATCCTTCAGAAATCATTCTGATATGCTGATTTATTGTTGTGCTGCTTAATATTTTTTAGAACCTGTGATACTACTTTTCCAGGATTCTTAGATCAATAAAAGGTTAAAAAGAACAGCATTTATTTAAAATAGAAAGGTTTTCTAACAATATACACTACTGTTCAAAAGTTTGGGTCAGTAAATTTGTATTCTTTCTTTTTTTTGAAAGAAATTAATACTTTTATTCACCAAGGATGTGTTAAATTAATAAAAGTGATAGCATAGATTTTCATTGTTAGAAAAGATTTATATTTTGAATAAATGCAGCTCTTTTTAACTCAATATTCATCAAAGAATCCTAAAAAAGTATCACAGGTTCCAAAAAAATATTTGGCAGCACATTGGTAAATCAGCATATTAGAATGATTTCTGAAGGATCATGTGACACTAAAGTCTGGAGTAACAGCTGATAAAAATTCAGCTTTGCATCACAGGAATAAATTATATTTTAAAGTATATTAAAATAAAAAAAACATTATTTTATATAGTAATAACATTTTGCAATATTACAGTTTTTTCTGTTTTTTTTTTTTTTATCAAATTAATGCAGCCTTGATGAGCTTTCTTTAAAAAAAAAAACTGAACTGATCCCAAACTATATTTTTGTTTTTATATTTTTATTTGTTTTTGCTTCTATTCCTATTAACAATGAATCACCTAAATATTTAAACAGTATAGAAATAGAGAACAGTATAGATATGTAGATATAGAGTTTTTTTTCTCTCACATTCGTTTTTTTTTTCTGCTTGTGTTGAAGAGAGCAGGCAGGACAGATTTCTAACTTTAGGCCACTGACTGATGGTAGGGTTCAGCTCAAGCATTGTTTTTGACTCTTAAAGCGTCTCAGATTCTTTCAGATGTTGTGTGGACGTGTGTGGGTGGACGCTGCAGTAATTTCAGGGGACAGGAAGTGGAATATGTCATCGTTTAATTACGTCTGGCTTCCTTAAACACTCATTTTAGGCATCGTTGCTTTGGTAATCGCCTGCTTCTCCCTGAGGAAGACCAGTCCTCTAGTGACTGCAGATTACACACACACTCTTACATTAGCCAAATAAACACACACCACATACTTTATTAAACATTTTAATATAACTTAGAATTAAAAAAAAAAATGAAGTTAAGGGGAGACACTCAAGCAAAAACGCAGTTTTTTTTTCATGCACCTGTCAAGTTTGAGATTTTTGGCTTTTTGATGGTTCATAAAGTGTTTTTTTTTTTCAGACTAGTGGAAAGAAAACATCCAAAAAAACACTGTTAAGTGTTTCTTTTAAAGCACTTTATCTATTTGTGTCAATAGATTTCAATTACAATGTATATTCTTTAAAGGCCGTTTTCCTTAAATGAGCCATAAATCTCCACTTCAGTAGCACTTACACACACCAAACTTTACATTTGTCTATATCCTGAAGGGTTTTACAGAGGTATGTGTTCATATATACTTAGCTTGATTTTATACAACATTTTATTCCCCCAAAAATGGTAAAAAATACATGGTTTCTGTCTGTTCAAAGTTTTTTCTGAATTATGGAGTGACAAAATGAGATACTCAAAATCCCCTCTGGAAAAACATTCGACTCTAATATGTTAAAAATATTAAACAAGAATATTGAAACGCACTATACGCAGTGTTTAGATTTTTGTACTATAAATGTATGTGAATTAGTGCATTCAATTAAATAATGCATCATTTGCATACTTAAATCTAACATTTTAGAAAACTTGTAATTAAAAAAATGTTTGCAATTATCAATGTAATCAATCACCTGGGTAAGTAAGGTGAAAACTATTAGTTAATTATTTTTTTTATGTCTTGCCTTAAGCATAATATTTCAACTCTATTTTATTTTATTTTTGTTCCTTTGTTTTCAAAAGGAAATCGTTAAAACTGACTTATTGGAATGTTTTTTTAAATAAAAGGCTCTTTTAGACAGATGTGTAATTCATTTCAGGAAACAATTTTCTCCACAAAGTAAAGCTAAGTAAACACAATCATGTTTATTTGTGGACCAACAGTTCACACTATATTTGGCGTGCTTTCACATATTGCACAAGTCTTTATACACACACACACACACACACACACACACACACACACACACACACACACACACACACTCTCCCTTCCTGTGTTTGTGTTATGTGCGTCTCTGGTGGGAGTCTGGTGTGTGTGTGTGTGTGTGTGTTTACTGATTTTCCCATAGTATATCTGCATTGTTTACACCGTGTGTGTGTGTGTGTGTGTGTGTGTGTGTGTGTTTATCACGCAGCAGCACTAGACTGTATAAACGAGTCATTCACAGATAGTTTGGGTTTGTGTGTGTTTTTGTTTCTGTTTTAGTCTGATAAATATTTCATGCGAGTTTGCGTGCAGCTGAGCGCATGTGTTAAATTTAGCCAGCGCATGTTTAAAGTCAATCACATGATGTCTACAGTCCCTGTAAACATTAAACAGCATCAGCAATAAGAATCTGTGAAATCAGCAGCTCAATGGAGAGGTCTGATGACCAACCTCTGCTCAAAGATCACAGATGTGGAGCTCATAAATACAGCCATTAGTATCACCGCACCAACATCAGATACAGCCAAGAAACCTGCAGATTAGTTCACCAGTGCTGACGTTTAGCCTGAAGTCTGGTGCACTTTTCATGTTTTTTTTTATAGCCAGGAGTTGCACATTTAAAGTAGTTCACTTTCCAGAACAAAATTTTACAGATAATGTACTCACTAGTCACTAGGGATGCACTGAAATGAAAATACTTGGCCCAAAGCTGAACAAAATTAAACAAGGGGATGAAGGCTGATTACCAAACACGGTTTTTCGTGTTTTTTTCCCCCCATGCATTTTGCCATTTTTTTTTTTTTTTTCACCATTGCATAAATTATATAGCCAAAATGTGCTTTTTAAAGTTTTGTTTTGCTTTTCAAAAAAAATTAAAAACATAACATTCTACTAGACATTATAGCCTACCAACAAAGCACTTTAACTAAAAATTAATAAGTTAGTGAAATAACAATCTTTTGAAGACCCCCTTCTTGAATCAGGCATGTTTTTAATCTACAAATGAATGCAGCCTTCTTAAACAAATGAGAATGTTATAAATAAATGCTGTTGTAATGATTATCATTATTTTTTATCTTACTTTGTTTTATTTTACAGAAAAACAGTAAAATTACAATACTAACATTTATGAATGTTGACTTTTATTTTGGCGGAAACCCACAGGAAGACCTCAGTGCTACTTTTAGCAGCAGATTTATGAATGATTCTCATCACGCAGATTTTTCTCACGCTTTGGACTTTGAACCCTGACTAAGGAGCTGCTGCAGCGCTGTCAGAATAAATCCAGTTTCATCCGTGTATTAGACAACATAACGTTCTGTAGTTTATTTACTAATGGTTTAAGTGTCATTTTGCGATTTCAGTCATCATTAACCAGCAACAACCAGCCCTTTCTCTTCTCATGGAAGACATGCGATGTGATACTAAACAGTCTCTCTGTCTGTGCTTGTAATGGTTTTTGCATCTTTCTCGGACAGTTTTAAATGCTGCCCACGTTTAATCACGTCACGTCATTGTTTCGGTATAATTTGTTTGGCTTTTTTGCTTATTCGGCCAAACGAGCTTTTTTTTTGCTATTTTTGGCTGAATACTTTCGGTTGCCGAACATTCGTTGCATCTCTAGTGATCACCTCTTTAAAGATGCTCATGTCTTTCTTTCTTCAGTCATAAAGAAATAGCTTTTTTTAAGCAAAACATTTCAGGAGTGTTCTCCATATAGTGGACTTCTATGGTACCCACAAGTTTAAACTTCCAAAATGCAGATTAAATGCAGCTTCAAAGGCGTTTAAACGATCCCAGACGAAGAAGAGGGTCTTATCTAGCCAAATTAAAATGCATATACTTTTTAACCTCAAATGCTCGTCTTCTACATCGCTGCAGAAATAGTGTTTGCAAAGAGAATGTGCAAAGCAGGTCGAATGCCTTTTACCAGAAAAAGGTAAAAGAGCAATGTAGGACGATTTTGAAGTTGGAAAGAAAAATGAGACGGGAGTTTTTCGATATACCCTAACGGTATTGAACCTAGATTACACAGAGTAAGCATACACATGGCAAAGCTAGACAAGATGAGCATTTGAGGTTAAAAAGTGTATAAATTGTAACTTTTATTTTTTAAATAACCGATCATTTTATTAGATAGGACCCGTCTTCTTCGGCTGGGATCGTTTAGAGCCCTTTGAAGCTGCATTTTGGAAGTTCAAACTCGGGGGCACCATAGAAGTCCATTATATGGAAATAACTGCTGAAATGTTTTCTTTTAAAAAAACATAATTCCTTTACGACTGAAGAAGGAAAGACATGAACATCTTGGATGACAACCGGGTGAGTTCTGGAAGAACAGACTGTCTGACCTTCAGTTCACTGTTTTAAGTGACATTCAGAGGTGCGTTTGTCTGAAGTAGATGTTGCATGCAGTATTTACTTATGTTGACCTCACCCTGTTCAGACTGACACAAAAGAGCCACATCTGGAAGAAAAGCATCAAATTGAGTAGCTTCTCTTGGTTTGAACCCTTAAATCTGTAACCTGTGTGGTCGTCAGGGTCACTTTAACCTGCAGTCTAAACCAAGACACCAGCTGGAATAACACTGACCTCTGCATCTAAAAGCATTATTTTAGTATGATTTAATATACTGTTAACAATTTGAATTGTATTTTTTTTCTGTTTTCATTTAAGTTAGTTTTGGTATTTTTGTTGGGTTTGTCAATTTTTTTTATTTTACATTTTCTGCCCTGTTTTTTTTTTTTTGGTTTATAATGTTCTTAAAAGCTCAATATATTTCTTTAATTTCATTTTAGTTTATTTGGTTTTAGTCATTTTAAATGGTAAATAGTCATTTTAATTAATTAATTTTTTCAAGAGTAAAAATTCTATATATTTTTTGTGGTTTTATGATAGTAACCCTGTGATGTTCTCGTGACTGCTCATCTAGAGCAGATACTGGTGTGTTTCTCGTCCTGTCTTGTGTTTATTTGACTTCCTATAGTCCTGGTAAGCACAGATACGTCAGTGTCACGTCTGTGAAAGTGAGCGCCATCTGGAAACCATCAGATTCCCTTTATGCATATAAACACATGAAACATGTCACATAGCAGATTCACATGTTGTTGAAATCATAAATGCCTTATCTAGTTTTTGGGACGTATTGCAGTCGTATAAACTCACAAAGATCTTTCAGATGAAAACAGACATTTCAGAAACTTTTCTAACAGGGCTTGATGCCATTTTTTAGATTTAAAGAAATCTTAAATTGGTAACCAATTCATTCATTTTGAATGTGTTGGATTGCATTGTATTTACTGTGGAATTTAAAACCATGAAAAAAATTTATTTGAAATCTTGATTAACTCATTTTATTAGAGATAGTTCTCAAGTTAGCATTTATCAGTTTAACTTGTACTAAACATGTAACATTCAACATGTAATAAGATAAAAATTACAACTGAAATAGAATTGCATGATACCAACTTGCAGTTCTGCCCTTTTTCTCAGAATTGCATGATACAATCTCACAATTTTGACTTTTTTTAGAATTGCATGAAACAAACTTGCAATTTTTACTTTTTTTCTCAAAATTGCAAGATACAAACTCACAATCCATTTTTTCTTCTCAGAATTGCATGATACAAACTCGCAATTTTAACTTTTTCTCAGAATTGCATGATACAAACTCACAAAAAAAAACTTCTATGAAAAAAAATGTAACATAAAAATAAAAACTAATTCAAAACAAAATGTAATTTTTTTTTTTAAATAAAATTAAAATGAAAACGGAAATATACTCATTAAAAAAACTATATAGACAAAAAACAAGAAAAAATACTAAAACCTTTGCTAAACTCAAAATGAAAGCAGAAAATATAAAAATAAAAACTGGTTCAGAATATTAATAAAAACAACATCATCTCTGATACTAAAATAGCACTAGTGTGTTGCAGCATGATCCCAGGCGGATTATTTTAATATCTTCCTCGCATTGGCTCTGTAATGGCGATAAAACTCAATTTGATGTGTGTATTGCTCATTCACGTATGCTCAGTGTGTGTGTAAGTGATTTTATGTGGTTTGAGATGAAATGTTGGTATATTAACAGGCTCAGTGCATTACAGATACTCTATCCTCATATCCTGTTAGCTGAAGCGCAGAAGCTGGCGTTCGCAGGAGAGCGATTACCGCGTCACCGTCAGAGATGTTGCTCAGTTAATGGTGCATGTTTATTGAGAGCAATAGAAGTGATGGATGTGTTCAACATGCAAGAACAGCACCCTTACCCTCGCCAGATCGTATTTACATAAGTAATAAATACTTCCCCCGGGTCTCATTACATTCATACGCTTATATATGCTCACTGTATCTCAATGAAAAGTCTGTCGTCGTTCACTTGTGTGTTGATGCAAACCTGTGTGGCTGTGTTTCTAATGTGGATCACAAATGGAGACGTTTGTAGTGAATAACGACTTCAATTTGCCCTGTTTTTCACAGAAAGCTATGTGCTTTAGTATATACTGTTTCAAAATTTGGGGTTGGAAAGATTTTTTAACCTGTTTTTTTAAGTGAAGTCTTTTCTGTTCACCAAGGCTGCATTTATTTGATTAAAAATACAGGACAAATAGTACAATTGTAAAATATTATTATAATTTCAAGCAGCTGTTTTCTATGGAAGCTGTTTCTGCCACTGAATAAAAAATTAAAAAGTAATTGCGACTTTTTATCTCAATTCTGACTTTTTTTCTCAATTGCATCATATAAACTCACAGACTTTATAACTGAGATATAAATGCGCAATTGCAAGTTATAAAGTCAGAATTGTGAGATATAAACTCGCGAGATACAAGTTTGTCTCACAATTCTTTTTTTCTCGCAATTGCAACATTGTATCTCGCAATTCTGACTTTTTTTCTCAAAACTGTGCAATATAAACTGTGCGAGTTTGTATCATGCAATTTAGAGAAAAAAATACAAAATTGTGAGTTTGTATCATGCAGTTGGGAGAAAAAAAGTCAAAATTGCGAGTTTGTATCATGCAGTTGTGAGAAAAAAAGTCAAAATTGCGAGTTTGTATCATGCAATTCAGAGAAAAAAAAAGTAAAAATTGCGAGTTTGTATCATGCAATTGGGAGAAAAAGTAAAAATTGCTAATTTGTATCATGCAATTTAGAGAGAAAGGCGGAATTGCGAGTTTGTATCTTGCAATTAAGAGAAAAAAAGTAAAAATTGCGAGTTTGTATCATGCAATTCAGAGAAAAAAAGTAAAAATTGCAAGTTTGTATCATGCAATTGGGAGAAAAAGTAAAAATTGTGAGTTTGTATCTTGCAATTCAGAGAAAAAAAAGTAAAAATTGTGAGATTGTATCATGCAATTCAGAGAGAAAAAAGTAAAAATTGCAAGTTTGTATCATGCAATTGGGAGAAAAAGTAAAAATTGTGAGTTTGTATCATGCAGTTGGGAGAAAAATAGTCAAAATTGCGAGTTTGTATCATGCAGTTGTGAGAAAAAAAGTCAAAATTGCGAGTTTGTATCATGCAATTCAGAGAAAAAAAAAGTAAAAATTGCGAGTTTGTATCATGCAATTGGGAGAAAAAGTAAAAATTGCTAATTTGTATCATGCAATTTAGAGAAAAAAAAGTAAAAATTGTGAGATTGTATCATGCAATTCAGAGAGAAAAAAGTAAAAATTGCAAGTTTGTATCATGCAATTGGGAGAAAAAGTAAAAATTGTGAGTTTGTATCTTGCAATTCAGAGAGAAAAAAGTAAAAATTGCGAGTTTGTATCATGCAATTTAGAGAGAAAGGCAGAATTGCGAGTTTGTGTCTTGCAATTCAGAGAGAAAAAAGTAAAAATTGCAAGTTTGTATCATGCAATTGGGAGAAAAAGTAAAAATTGTGAGTTTGTATCTTGCAATTCAGAGAGAAAAAAGTAAAAATTGCGAGTTTGTATCATGCAATTTAGAGAGAAAGGCAGAATTGCGAGTTTGTGTCTTGCAATTCAGAGAAAAAAAAGTAGAAATTGCGAGTTTGTATCATGCAATTCTGAGAAAAAGTAAAAAGAAAAAGAAAAAGAGGCAGAATTGTGAGATAGGTCGCAATAACCTTTTTTACATTTTTTATTCAGTGGCGGAAATGGGTTTCCAAAGTCTATGTGAGTATCTGTTCAAATATAATTTAAATTGTAAAATAATCATTACTTTAGTCTTTCCTTCAGAAATCATTCTAATATGCTGATTTGATGCTCAAGAAATGTTTCTAATTGTTATCAGTGTTGAAAACAGTTGCGCTGCCCAATATTTTAGTTGAAACCGTGATGCATTTTATTTTTCGTAAGTTAAAAAGAACAGCATTTATTTGAAATGAACTTAAATATTCCTTCAACTAAAGTTGTGGTCTAAAGTTCTTGTTTTTCCTTTCTCGTCTCAGCTTGTAAAAGTCAGGAGTGCTAATTGATTCGTTAGCACAAAGTTTGCCGTTTGAATAAATCATAATGATTAATAATGGAAATACTTTATGCCATTTCATGGAGAGATTTCAGATGACCTTTAGTTGAAGTGTGTAGTAGTCTGTGACTGATGCAGTAAGCCTGTGTGAATGTAACAGTTGCGTCTGTCTTTATTGTATGATTCAATTAGAGGCTAATGTATCTAATCCTCTTGTATTGGTATGGAGAGATTGATGCCGAATGAGGGATTTGATCCCGGCGCTGTAGGGATGGAAGCGCTCTCATCCGCTCGCCGATTCTCTCCTGAGAGACGCAGACGGAGATGATTATAGCGCGCGCTGTTGTCGTCCTGACGCTCTGATGTCATTACTGTAATGATGTTTGTGTTTTCGCATGATGAAAGCGTTTGGCTTGGTGTTATGGGATATTAATGAGATGTAAATGGTCTTGCTGTGGCTTTTGTTTTGACAGATTCTGATTAATTCGGTGAGTCCGTCCAGACCGGCGCTAGTGTACGAGAGCGTCCCGGTGAGCGAGGGCAGTCCGGTGCTGCGGGACATGCTGTTCAGCCCCGACCTTCAGTTCATCTACACTCTCACCGACAAACAGGTGAGCACACTGACTTCACACGCTCCACAATGCTCAATTTAATTCAAAATGATTTGGATAGGATGATTTTCAATGCAGTTTTGCAATATGTTATATAGTATTACAATAATGCAGCATGCAATATAGTCAACTATGGTAAGACTTTAGAATCAAAATTTACATTTAACATTATTTAGCAGATGCTTTTATCCAAGGCGACTTACAAATAAGGACAATAGAAGCCTGTTTCCACCACTGAATAAAAAGTAAAAAAGGTAATTGTGACTTATCTCAGTTGACTTTTTTCTTGCGGTTGTGAGTTATAAAGTTATAATTGTGAGAAATAAACTCAATTCTGAGAAATAAAGTCAGAATTGTTAGATATAAACTCACAATTCTGACTCTTTTTCTCAGAATTTTGATATAAACTTCCAATTGTGAGCTATAAAGTTAGAAGTGCGAGATGTAAACTCACAATTTTCTCAGAATTGTGTGATAAACTCGCAGTTGCGAGTTATAAAGTCATAATTGGGAGAAATAAACTCAATTCTGAGAAATAAAGTTGCCATTATGAGAAAAAAAAGTCAGAATTGTTAGATATAAACTCACAATTCTGACTCTTTTTCTCAGAATTTTGATATAAACTTCCGATTGTGAGCTATAAAGTTAGAAGTGCGAGATATAAACTCACACATTTCTAAGAATTGCGTGATAAACTTATAAAGTCATAATTGTGACAAACTCAATTCTGAGAAATAAAGTTGCCATTACGAGAAAAAAAGTCAGAATTGTGAAAAATTTTCTCTCAGAATTGCGACTTTATGCATGTAATTGCGAGTTAAGTTAAGTTTGACTTTAAGAATTTTGGCTTTATAACTCTCAATAAATGATTTTATATCATGCTCATAGTTGTGGTTTTATATCACGCAGGTCTGAGAAAATAAGTCAGAATTGTAAGATAAAAAGTCGCAATTCTGACTTTCTCAGAATTGATATAAACTTGCAATTGTAAGTTATAAAGTCATAATTGTGAGAAATAAACTTGCAATTTTGAGAAATTAAGTCGCAATTCTGAGAAAAAAAGTCAGAATTGCAAGAAAAAAGTCAGAATTTTGACTTTATAACTCTCAATTTTAAGTTTATATCATGCAGTTCTGACTTTATTTCCCGCAATTTTGAGTTTATATCACTTAATTCTGAGAAAAAGTCAGAACCGTGAGATAAAAAGTTGCGAATCTGACTTTTTTTCTCATAATTGTGAGAAATAAACGTGCAATTCTGAGAAAAAAGTCAGAATTGTGAGATATAAGCTTTTTTTTCTCACAGTTGGCGAGTTTCTATCGTGCAATTGTGACTTTTTTTTCCTCAGTCTTTGTGTGACTTTTCTTCATATCAGTCTTCCCCTCCTCAAATTTGGACTTTATAACTTGCAAGTACGAGTTTATGTCTTACAATTCTGAGGAAAAAGTCAGAATTGTGAAATAAAAAGTCACAAAAACCTTTTTTTTATTCAGTGGTGGAAACAGGCTTCCAGAACAAATTCATCTTGATAATGTCAGATAACTTTGATCGGTATGTAACAGAACGGTCAGGTTAAAGTGTCAAATTAAATTTTTGGTCTCTGTATGAAGAATTTTTGGGTTTTTGGTTTATTTTATTAATGCACCCACTACTAAACAAATAAAAAAATGATATCTTGTCTGAATAATGTTTGGTTTGACTGTAAGTGTTATGGTCTTGAGTTTTAGTGAGTTGAGTAGGAGTCAGTTTGACTAAAAAGTGTACATTCTTTCCAAAACACATGTTGAAGCTTTGGGGAGTTTCCATTGTGCAGAGAGAATGTAACTACTATCATATATTACAACAGGTTTACTCAATCTAGTTTGTTGTAGTTTCAGTCTCTATGTAATTATGATATAATCATGCATTGCAGTGTTTTAAATCATGATGCATCATGACGTTTATCGGATCATAAGGTATTTATAATATGAGACACGTGAGAGAGTTTTGAATACTTCAGATGTTTTCTGCGTCATGCATGTTTGTGTGTTATGGTGTGTGAAGTTATGTTAGTCTCTCGCACACATGTAGGACATACAGTGAGAGATCAATGAGATGATGTACATTACAGAGACATCCGATCTGATTATTGATGCATTAATGTATTGATTCTCACACACAACACACAAACACCTCAGTAATGCAGCTGTGTGTGTATCTGCTCTATACGTCACATGAGACGCCATCGATCTGCTGTTGAACATTTACTCCTGAATCCAGATGAAACATCACTGCTGGACACATAATCAATAATAATTAGCACAAGCTCATGATAGCATATGACGTTAGTTTGACGTTAGTCTGCTTTGATGTCATACATAATCATGTGTCGCTATGCTCCTAATTTTCTGTTTGTCTCCAGTTTTGTGAAATGATTATAAATCTGACTGAGCCACACACTTGCATTTGCACAGGCCCACTTCTGACTCAACCAATCATGTGAGTTTAGGGCGGGGCTATGGGTTTAACTGACCAATGAGAAATGGAGGGAGTGTTTGAGTGTTTATAAAACTGGTTCCTGCTCTTCTGTTTGACGAAGCTAGTAAAGCAGAAATATCACACTGCTGCTTTAAAGGACATTTTTTAAAATGATTTTGACATTTCATTTTAAAAAATTTGAGACAGCAGTGGCAAACATAATGGTGTCTCCCGTAAGAATGCAAGTGCCTGCAAAATACAAGAAGTCGTTCTTTATTCCATGTCTCTCTGCGTTCTTTCAGTTTCTATTTTTCCCGTTCCTTCACTATTCTTCACAGGATAATGAAAACGACCAGCCGAGAGTCTGAGAAGCTGCTCGGCAAAAGCGCAAGCTCCATTTAAAGCCCTGACAGAATTGTGAGATACAAACTCGCAAATCTGAAAAATTAAGTCACAAGACTTTTTTCACAATTGCAAGTTATACAGGCAAGATATAAACTCACAATTCTGAATTTGTGTTCTCAGAGTTGCAAGTTTATATCTTGTAATTGTGACTTTTTCTCAGAATTGCAACTTTATATCACACAATTGCGAGTAATTAGGTCAGAATTGAGATATAGTTTCCCTCCACCTTAAAATTGGACTTTATAACTTGCATTTGCAAGTTCATATCTTACAATTCTGAGAAAAAGCCAAAATTGCAAGAAAAAAATCTGAATCGCGGGTTTATATCATCTCCAGTTTTGTGAAATGATTATAAATCTGACACGCATGCATTTTCACAGGCCGACTTCTGACTCAACCAATCATGTGAGTTTAGGGCGGGGCTATGGGTTTAACTGACCAATGAGAAATGGAGGGCGTGTTTGAGTGTTTACAAAACTAATTTCTGCACTTCTGTTTGACGAAGCTAGTAAAGCAGAAATATCACACTGCTTTAAATGACTTTTTTTTAAATGATTTTGACATTTCGTGTGCGTGTTTGAGACAGCAGTGGCAAACATAATGGTGTCTCCCGTAAGAATGCAAGTGCCTGCAAAATACAAGAAGTCGTTCTTTGCGTTCTGTCAGTTTTATTCTTACAGGATAATGAAAACGACCAGCCGAGAGTCTGAGAAACTGCTCGGCAAAAGCGCAAGCTCCATTTAAAGCCCTGACAGAGTAATTTAGCATTGGCCCCTTGTTCTCCAGCACTTAATTAAAAAGTGTTTGATAGCCTGTCTCCTCTCGCCCGGCCGCTGCGCTCGGCCTCAGGCGAACCAACGCGCTTTAGGACGCTTTCCAGATGAAACCGGATGATAGACACATCTGGATGACACTCGAACAGAGATAAAACTCAAAAACAATTGGTCACAATGGTGGTGACATCACAGCTCATTAACATAAGACCGCCCACATTTACATTTATGATTCATTTATAACAGCAGTGAGAAATATGCAGGTGTGTGCAGGTTAGCGAATCAGATCCGTTTAGAAAAGTCTTAAAGGTGCAGTATGAAAAGAATGAAATAAAAGATTAAAAATGTAGAATGGATGATTCGTCTTGAATGAAAGAATTGTGGTTTAATAAAGAGGAGCCGTGATGGAGGTTATCACATGGAGTGCGTGTGTTTAAGCTCATGTGTTTTAAAGTCTTAACCTTTTTGTTCTGTCTAATCAAATCATTGATCATCTGGAGCAAAGTTAATCCCATAATCCTTCATATCAGCAGCAAGTGAATCATCCAGTCTTACTGCAATTAAGAACTTCAGCTCTGTGTGTGTGCTTCAGTATTGATCGTCTGTGTGTGTAGAGTCTGTATTAAAAGCCTCTTGATTGGTTGGGATGTTTTACTACAACACACTGAGAGTAATGGAAGAGAGGGAGAAAGTTTCCTCTCATTTCTGCATTAGCGGTTGTTCACAGAGCACACGTTCTTCTAGTATGTACATGGGCCAGATGGACGTATTTATCTTTCACACTGGATCAATGTTAGTTTAAATGGACCAATTAAACCAGTCAAGATGCAGGATTTACAAAAACAAACAAATCATTCAAATTTTATACAATGACACCTACAAGTATTTGAGATGCACTTAAATTCCTTTGACGGAACAAACTACTTGCATAAAGCATTTTGATTTGTAGTCGAATCAAAAGCGATAATACAATATTAAAATATTGACTATTGAATAGTGAATTTCTTTAAATACTGTTCAAAAATTTGGGGTTGGTAAGATTTTTTAAATGTTTTTTATTTAAAGTCATTTCTGTTCAAAATTACAGGGAAAAACTTAAAAAATGTGAAATATTATTAGAATTTAAAATAGCTGTTTTCTATGTGAATATCTTTTAAAATGTAATTTATTTCTTTGATCAAAGCTACATTTTCAGCATCATTACTCTAGTCCTCAGTGTCACATGATCCTTCAGAAATCATTCTAATATGATGATTTGCTGCTCAAGAAACATTTCTGATTATTGTCAATGTTAAAAACAGTTGTGATGCCATGCCCGATATTTTTGTGAAAAACATCATAGATCTGATTTTTCAGGATTCACAGATTAATAGAAAGTAAAAAAAAAAAAAAAAACAGAAATAGAAACTTTTGCAATATTAAAAATGTTTTTGTGTCACGTTTGATCAACTTCATGCATGCTTGATGAACTTTTTTATTGTAAAAATGTACATAAGACAGGGAACATCTGACAACATAAGGCACATCCACTATAAATAATACAAAAATTTAAATAAATAAATATTATACTTGCCACAATATAACAAGAAAAAAAATAAAAATAAAGGAGCATAGAAAAAGGACATGAATGCATCAAATAAAAATGCATTAAAATAATTAATATTTTGAGATTCAGAGGCAAAGAGTTTCAGACTTTCTATTTAGTTTTTTAAAGTATTTAAAACTCACAAAGAATGAATAAAAAGAAAACTTTTGAAACGGTAGTGTGAGCATTTATTTATTTGTGTGCATTTCTAAAATATGTATTATATTTTGTATGTTTTATGATTAATCTCATTTGACTGTAAAAGTTTGTAAAAACACTCCAACACAATCATTTCCCACATCACCTGATAACTGAGTTTTTGTTTGAGATATAAAGATTGATATAGAGATCACCTGTGTGTGTGTTTGTGTGTTTTATTCATGTTACACACGCGCATCATCATCATGCCACAAATTTGATTGACATTTAAAGCCTGAGGCGCTGTGTTTTTCCTCATCTCTCAGTGTGTGTGTGTATTTTGACACACTATCATCAGGTGTTGTTGTGTGTTTGTGTGTGTGTCATTTATCTTGAATTCATTTGCGTCTGTTTTGGCTGCAGGCTGCAGTTTAACACGCTGAATATCAGATGAACGGCGCTGGCGGCTGCTCATGAGCGTGTGTGTGTTACATGATGAGTTTCACCATATATTAAAATGACAAATTAATATTGAACTTGCGTCAAACCACATTGCCTTATTGCATGTTCGCTTTCTTTGTTCTTTTACGCTGGATATTTTATCTCTCTCACACACGTACTGAAAGGCTGCATATGGTCAACTTGTTTCACAGAGCAGCTCATATGCCCTAAACACACGCACACACCTGACCCCATCATCCTCACCATCTCACCATCTGTTCTTCCTCTCTGCTCGTCTTCATCCCTCCATCACTGTTTCTCACTCTGTAAACTGATAGTCCTCAGTGGACAACCCCTCACACCTGACTGACTCTGTGTGTGCGTTGTTGTTAGGGTGGATTTATAGGCTGGTATTTCCCATCATGCATTCTGCATTTATATTTGCCTTCAGATGTAACGTGATACAGTTATTATCATACCACACACATGAACTGATGAACTTTGTCTGTGGCGGTTGTTTTTCTTTCATACTTTAGTGTGTACTACATGCTTTTATGCTTGTCAAAGCAACCAATTTTCAAAAACTTCCCTGGCTTAAATTTAAATTTTTTTGATTTTGCTAATATTTTTTCTCGAGAACGATAGACATGTATAGAGATGAAACCCAGAATATTAAATGTCATGGATGAGTATTTACTGAGTAATCCACGATTTTGTAGACTGGGGTCAAAATGGCAATTTTAACTTGAGATTTAGACCTAAATTACAGGGGTTAAAAATGACTTTAGAAAGATGCGATCATCTTAATGTTACTTTTACAGATTGGAGATTGGAAGTTCTGTTAGTAAAATCAATGGTGGCCATTCAAACATGGGGAAATGGCATTTTCAAAGTTTTTTTCTCCAAAGTTTGCATACCTGTAACTCAAGATATATTAAAGATATCTTAATGCCCTTTTAGATATTGGGTCTTAATAAACTTTCCTTTTGGTAACTTAATTTTGAAGGCCCTATGTGGTTCAGTTTCAGAGATATTGGAATTTTAATATGGCTCCAGGGGCAAATTGTTAAATTGTACACATTTTTTATGCTTACGTTTAGTGTCATTCCGTGTCAAATCAACCAAATTTCAAAAACTTCCATGGCTTAGAATTTTGATTTTGCTAATATTTTTTCTGAAGAAAGATAGACATGTATGGAGATGAAACCCAGAATATTAAATGTCATGGATAAGTATTTACTGAGTAATCCACGATTTTGTAGAGGGGGGTCAAAATGGCAATTTTAACTTGAGATTTAGACCTAAATTACAGGGGTAAAAAATGACTTTAGAAAGATGCCATCATCTTAATGTTATTTTTGCACAGAGATTGGAAACTCTGTTAGTGAAATCAGTTGACTTTAGCAATCTTGGTGGATTATGTGCCAATAGTGACCATTCAAAGATGGGGAAACAGCATTTTCAAAGGTTTTTTCTCCAAAGTTTGCATACCTGTAACTCAAGATGTATTAAAGATATCTTAATGCCCTTTTAGATATTGGTTCTTAATAAACTTTCCTTTTGGTAACTTAATTTTGAAGGCCCTATGTGGTTCAGTTTCAGAGATATTGGAATTTTAATATG
Organism: Garra rufa; assembly: GCF_049309525.1. Taxonomy (NCBI): domain Eukaryota; kingdom Metazoa; phylum Chordata; class Actinopteri; order Cypriniformes; family Cyprinidae; genus Garra; species Garra rufa. Next base: position 2,379,200 of record NC_133372.1, on the reverse strand, counting down.
GCTCCAGGGGCAAATTGTTAAATTGTACACATTTTTTTATGCTTATGTTTAGTGTCATTCCGTGTCAAATCAACCAAATTTAAAAAAACTTCCATGGCTTAGAATTTTGATTTTGCTAATATTTTTTCTGAAGAAAGATAGACATGTATGGAGATGAAACCCAGAATATTAAATGTCATGGAGAAGTATTTACTGAGTAATCAACGATTTTGCAGAGGGGGGTCAAAATGGCAATTAAAATTCAGACCAAAATTACAGGGGGTTAAAAATGACCTCAGAAAGATGCCATCGTCTTAATGTTATTTTTACACAGAGATTGGAAGCTCTGTTAGTAAAATCTGTTGATGTTAGCAATCTTTGTTGCATTATGTGCCAATGGTGACCATTCAAAAATGGGGAAACAGCACTTTTCAAGTTTTTTTCTTCAATGTTTGCATGCCTGTAACTCGAAGTATTAAAGATATTTTAATGCCCTTTTTGATATTGGGTCTTAATAAACTTTTCTTTTGGTAACTTCATTTTGAAGGCCCTATGTGGTTCAGTTTCAGAGATATTAGAATTTCAATATGGCTCCAGGGGCAAATTGTTAAATTGGACACATTTTCAGGTCAGCAAAAATGATACTGCATTTCTTATAAAGAGGAATGTGTGAAGAACAAATTTGTTGAAACTAGAAATGTATTTCATATGTATTATATCTGCTAATATCTCTGGAACCAAACCATACCTACAAGGGCGTTAAGATATCTTCAATACTTCTTGAGTTACAGACATGCAAACTTTAGAGAAAAAACATGGACAAGTGCTTTACTCATTTTGGAATGGTCACCATTGGCACATAATGCAACCAAGATTGCTGAAGTCAACTGATTTTACCAACAGACCTACCAATCTCTGTGTAAAAATAAAATAATGATCCTGCCATCTTTCTAAAGTAATTTTAACCCCCTGTAATTTGGGTCTGAATCTCAGGTGAAAATTGCCATTTTGACCCCCCTCTACAAAATGGAGAATTACTCAGTAAATATTCATCCATGACATTTAATATTGTGGCTTTCATCACTATACATGTCTATCATTCTTCAGAACAAAATATATGCAAAATCTAACATTTCAGCCAGGGACCTCAATTTGAGTTGACCTGAAATGACTCCTTTATACCTTTTCATAATTTTCTTAATTCATTTTCTATTATTTCACTCCATTTTTCACTCCGTTTTTGTCATCTGAAACAGTTATTATTTTTTCTTACATTTTAGTTATTTCTTTCTTTCTTTTTGTATTCTTTTCTATAAAATTCTATAAAACATATTCTTCATGTTTCCTCCATTCGTTCTGTCCTTTTGTTGTGTTATTTCATACTTCATTTTTATTCACACATTTTGGTACTTTTTTGTACACTTTTTCACAACTCTTTCTCCAAATTTCTTGTTTTAATTTACATTTACATTTAGACATTTAGCAGACACTTTTATCCTAAAGAGGACAATGGAAGCAATCAAAATCAACAAAAAAGCAAAACATGCAACTGCTATGACAAGTCTCATTTAGCCTAATCAAGGTTTTTATTAAATAGTAAAATAAATAAAAAGAAAAAAAGTGGTTAGGTAAATTAAGTTAATGTAAATGAATAGAGTATACGTCTAAAAGGGCAAATTTCTTTTTTTAAGAATAGACTCAGAATAGAGGGCGCTAGAGTTAGAGGGTCAAATAAAAATGGAAGAGATGTGTTTTTGGGATGCCACAATACTGTGCCGTTCACTAGCAGAACGTAAGCTTCTAGAGGACACATGAGTCTGGAGTAATGAATTGAGGTAAAGGGGTGCAGAGCCAGTGGTGGTTTTGTAGGCAAACATTAATGCCTTCAATTTGATGCGAGCAGATATTGGTAGCCAGTGCAAACAGATGAAGAGAGATTTGACGTGCGTTCTTTTCAGTTTATTAAAAATTAATCTTGCAGCTGCTTTCTGGATTAATTGTAAAGGTCTGATAGAATTGGCTGGAAGAGCTTGAACAATGAGTTGTGAAGCATGTTTTGAATAAAGAAAGTCTGCAGGGCCGGGCAGTTTTAGCAGTTTTCCTTCAAATGATTTTGCTAATCGTTGTATTTTCATAGTTTCATACTTTCCCTTCACTGTTTAACTTTCTTACTGTCTTTCTGTTCTTTCTTGTGTCCTTCCTTCCTCCCGTCTCTCTCCTCTGCTTCCTCTTCCTCCACACACACACTGATGGGATTCTGTTTTCAGCAGGAGGGCTTCAGGGCTCCTGTCAATCAAACACTGATCTCCGTGGTAACTGTCAGATGGCGCAGCTTGCGATAAGCTGATTCTGTGCTTTCCATATGCACACACACACACACACACACACACACACACACATGCAGACAGCAGCAAACGTGTTTCACACTCCAGCACTCGTCTTTGGCCTGAAGCGTCTCTCGATTTGCCCGTAGATGTGCTGGATGACCGCAGTGTTTCTCTGACTGACTGTGTGTTTGTGCAGGTGACGCGTGTGCCGGTGGAGCGCTGCTCTCAGTACAGCAGCTGCTCTGAATGTCTGAGCTCCAGAGACCCTCACTGCGGCTGGTGTGTCCTTCACAACATGTAAGCAAACACACACACAACAACACATGCACAGATATCTAAATAAACACATTTCCTTTAACCAGTCTGAACTTTGGATGTAATTTGACAGATGTGAATAAGTTGAATATAACTCTATAAAGTGTGCTTTTTTTGTTTTGCACCCTCACATTCCAGATTTTCAAGAAAATCAAAAATTGTCATATCCTTCAATGTAAATCTTATTTAGTTTTCAGATTATGGATAAATCTCAATTTTCAAAAATTAACCATTTTCACTGGTTTTGTAGACTAGGGTCACATTTTTACAAATTTCGAAGGCCTTAAAATGACCAAACTTTACTGTTAAACCGGTCGCACACAATGTACTCCAAGCTTTTTGTCATCTGATTGATAGTTTATGCTTTTTTTTTTACGAGTAAAGGTTATTTTAGAATAATTGTATAAGGATCCATCTTCAACTCATGCATCATGTGTCTTCTTGCTGTCAAATCTATTATAAAGTAAACGCAAGAATAACTTTGATATTGTTAGTAATATTTGAAGACTGAAGCAGCTTCGATTTACTTAAGTACAGTTTACATTATTTTTTGGAAAAATCACTATCAAATGTGAATCTTCAGGCTTTTGGGGAACATTTATTTATTCCTCTCTCAATCATCATTGGATTGCATTTCATTATGTGTTTTGATCATTTAAATGTAAGCTTATTAAGACATATGTGACCCTGGATCACAATACGCTTTCCATTGATGTATGGTTTGCTAGAATAGAATAAAATTTGGCAGAGATACAACCATTTGAAAATCTGGAATCTGAGGGTGCAAAAAAATCAAAATGCTGAGAAAATCGCCTTTAAAGTAGTCCAAATGAATTTCTTAACAATGCAGTTACTAATCACAAATTAAGTTTTGATACATTTACCATAGGAAATTTACAAAATATCTTCATGGAACATGATCTTTATTTAATAACCTAATGATCATTGGCATAAAAGAAAAAATGATCATTTTGACCTATGCGATGTATTCTTGGCTATTGCTACTTAAGACTGGTTTTGTGGACCAGGGTCATGTTTTATTGAAGATATTAAGGTATGACTGATATTTTTATCATTTTATAAAAGCATCTACTATACTGTTATAAAGATCTCATCACAAGCATCAGAATTTCATCTTTATTTTGTGTGTATGGAAAGATCAGCATTTGCAAAAAATTGCATATTTTTTTGCTTGAGACTAAATGAAATTTAAAACAAAGTTATTGTTCCCACCATATTCTCTTTATATCAAACTATATGAGCCATAAAATTCTAATTGATCAAATGTGATGCTCAAAAAAATAAATAATAATAATCATACGTTTTTCTTCTCTAAAAGTTCAGTAAACTCTTCCATTGTAAAAAGAAAAAAAAGGGTTACATTTGTCATCCTAGACTTGTTTTCTGAGCGTCTGTGTGTTTGCGTGTGGTTTACCACCATCTACTGTGTTTTGGCAGTTCATCAGCTCATCAAACTCTTCCTCAGGCTGCAGAATAAAGCCATTGTAGAAATATTCATTATGATTCACAAAAACGGGTCATTGAGGCTCCTCTGATTTACTCACGGGAGGAACATTAGCAGCATTTCAGCCGAGACTCAGAGAGAACTGAGCTGTGGTTAAAAAATAATTAAAAGCCAGAAAAGACTCCCATCATCCTCTCTGCCACAATAACCGTCACTTTCAGTTGTAGTCCCTTAAGATTGAGATGTCAGCTTTATCTTTAGATGTCTGCATTTGCCCTTCAGGGATCTGTGAAGTCTGTCTGTTCATGTCTGAACGCTCGGCTTACGTTCCAGAGAGAACGCAAACACAAGCATCGGCGTCTCGGCTCAAGCTGTCCTGTGTAAAAATATTATGTTCCGTTAAACCTTCTGGCAAACATTAGCAGCAAATAGTCCTGTGGCATAAGTTTACCACAGTTTCACCCACAAAGAAGCAGCTTTGCATGCGGTTTAAATAGTTCTCCCATGTTACGTCCACATTAAATGCCAGAGGAGCGCAAAAGTCAGCTTCCAGATGTAAAAAGCTCATTCATATTCTCCATGGAGAGAGAATTATTTTTAACAATAACCTAAAATGTAAGTCCAAACACTGAGGTCGCAAAGTGATGACTATATGAGTCTGAAGAAGTTGATGTGATTTCAACATCGTTTCCTTGTGAAAAAAATCTTGAAGAGTTCCACCAATCATCTTTTTGTTTTTGTGACAACTTGTTTCTGAACTGTAAATCATGCTTTTTACAGTCGTTTTACAGTTTAATGTTAATATAGATATTATAGCTCATATGGTATTAATTTCATTTGTGCAGGTCTTAAAGAGGTCTTTAAAAAGTTTTATATTTGAGCTAAAAAAACATGCACAAACCCTGATTTTTGGGAAAAAAATTATAATATTTTGCATACTTTTACTTTATATCATAATTCTATGATAATACATTAAATAATATTACAGACACAACTTTTGATTTTAATAATGAACCTGAGCTGACAAAAGCTAACATTGAACAGTTACATTAACAAAGATTTCTTTATTACTCATATATATACGTTTTTACTTGATAAAGTAGAAATGTACTATTTTGTAGTATTAAAATGCATTTATTTTATACTAAGTATAGTTCAAGACTGTTAACATACACTGCCATGCAAAAGTTTTGGATCAGTAAGATTTTTAATGTTTAAAAAAAAAAAAGTATCTTAACTGATCTCATCAAAGTTCCATTTATTTGATCAAAAATACCAAAAAAGCTAATATTATGAAATATTATTACAATTTAAAATAACGTTTTTTATTTTAATATACTTCAAAATATAATTTATTTCTGTGATGCAAAGCTGAATTTTTTTTTTTTTTTTTTTTTTACTATAGTATAATACATTTATACTTTATAATCGGTATGTTAAAAATGTAAGTACACAACATCTCAGGTTCATATGCTTTTTTGCTTAAAATTCCATTTTTATTTATAATTCATCCGGGAGCTGGTCGGTTTGGTTCGTGCCTTGAAACTCTTCACTGAAGAATGTTTCTGAAATCCCTGTGGAGAAAATGAATGTTTAGCCCATAAGCAGCTTTAATGACAATGTGAAGTCCTAGACTAGAGCACAGTCCTTCACTTTACACTGACTTCCTTTCAGAGTTGACTAGGGGTGGGCGATATGACAAAAATGTCACGATTCATGATTTTATCATGATTCTTTTTCATGTTGGTTGTACTATTTTGCAAGTTGTCTGAGCAGTACAGCCAAACTAACTTCTCTGTTACCTTAACAAAATATAAAATAAAAAGAATGGCAGATGTTTAGGCATAAACATAAAACATGTTGCACATAAAACCTTTGAAGAACGTGAGTAACCAAACCGTTGCTTGTCTCCAGTTACTTCCATAATATTTGATTGATATTTTTGGTGAACTGTCCCTTTAATGACAATCGGCAGCATGTTTAGTTTTGTCGCTTTAAGAGCACATCTAATGTCTACAGGCGCACATCCATTTTTCTCTCAACTGTTTACTTTCACTTCAGACAAAACCAACTGTGTTTATATGTACAGTGTTGGGGCATTACAAGTAACACAAATTATGTAATAACATTACTTTTTCCAAGTAACTAGTAATGTAACGCATTACTTTTTAATAGACAAGAAAATATCGGAGTTACTTTTTCAAATAAGTAACGCTGGATATTTTTTCCCCCATTTATTGATTAATGATAAGAGAAATTGTAAGCAGTAATTGTAATCACTCAATAAAAAAACGAATAAATTATTTCTCAAAATGAATAAAAACTGAAATTCAAATATCCTTTATGTATTTAATCCCATTTTATTAACCAATGTCTTTTCTGCTGACCTTCGATGATCCAATTCATCCATTCTAATGAGCAAAATTTACTCAAGAAAATCTAACATTTGTTTTCATTTTTTTATTGCTGAAGAGCAGAGGTGTCAAAAGTACACACATTCTTTACTTAAGTAAAAGTATAGATACCTGTGTTTAAAAGGACTCTAGTAAAAGTTGAAGTATTGACTCAAATTTTTACTCAAGTTAAAGTAAAAAGTACAGGCTCTAAAACATAAAGTATAAAAGTATAAAGTAACCTTGCGAAGGACAAAACCACCATTTTAGGGAAAAGTTTATCCACTATCACCCTCACCAGTTTATCAGTCCGTTATGCTTCTTGGTGCTTTGATTTCCCAACAAGTTGTCGCCTGGTTTTAGTTTTTTTTAATCGTCGTTTCACGTTAAATTTTTTGTGCCTGTCAGAGCGTATAAAAACAAATAACAAATAACACAATAATGTTATTTAACCGGCAAGACTTTGAAGCACATGAAAATAATGTACTTTTGTGATTGTGAATAAGTGAGGTGTCCAGTAAATGAATATATGTAATGAGACGGAGTCTCGCTGTAGCACGATACCCTGAACCATGTCCTGAACCAGCCAAAAGTGGAACTTTTGTGGAAATGTAAGTTTATTTTCTCTTTGTCCTCAGCTGTTCTCGCCGCGATCGCTGTGAGAGAGCAGACGAGCCGCAGAGGTTCGCCTCCAGAGTGGATCAGTGCGTGGAGCTGACGGTCCAGCCCAACAACATCTCCGTCACCATGGCCGAAGTCCAGGTGTGTTAATCTGAGTAGATAGGACATATATCTGTCCCTTCTCCATAGATGTTGAGGAGCGGTAGAATATATGGAGCGCTAGCAGACACGCAGCAATATGGAGCAGCAGATGTCGTGTAGAGTGTATTTTAAAAACAAGCCTCCTTCAGTGTCGCAGCAGATGAATTATGGGGACGTGGGCCAAGCTTTTTCACTTTGTCTGTTTTCTGCATTGATCTGCCAGCTGGTCCTCCAGGCCCGCAACGTCCCGGATCTTTCCGCAGGGGTGGACTGTTCCTTCGAGGATTACACCGAGACCGAAGGAACAATCCAGGGATCGCGGATCTACTGTCTCTCGCCTACAGCCAAAGAACTCATCCCCATCACACGCCAACAGAGTCAGTAAACACACTACTAGATCTCAGATTCTTGAAGATCATGAGTAACATCAATATGTGATGGTTATTATATAACAGAGATTCAGTCAGTGTTTATGTTTTCAGATCATAGGCTTCATTACAATTCACATCATATCTGTTCTGTGTGGTTTAAGGGGATTATTGTGTCCCACATAGGATTGGGGATTGAGAAGCAGCTCTTGTTTAGATCCGGTTGCATTAAGGAAAAATACTGAAACTGAGTGGCTTTTGCCATGTTTGGTTGAAAAATTTAGTTTGATCTAGTTTCTGTGTAATTGAAATGTTGCGTCAAAGCTGTTTGCCATTGATGTTTCATGCTTTTTATTTTAAGAATATGCATAGAAAAGGACATTTTGTGAAAAGAGAAAAATCTGAAGAATTAAAAAAACATGAAGAGGAGTCAAAATCATTATATTTCAAAGTCTCTGAAGGTGTTAAGGTATAAGACTATGAAAAATATAAAAATATTAAAAAAACACTAATAAAAATATCTATACATTTTAATTAGTTTTTATTTAATTTTATTTAGCTTTATATTTTTATAACTATAATAGTATTTCAATGATACTGAAATAACACTGGTGTACAGCTTATATTGCATTCAATTTTAGTTGTCAAAAATAATTATAATACTGTTATAGTAGTAACACACAAAACAAAATTACTAAAACTTTAGCTAAAATTAAAATAAAAAATATTTTAAATTACTCACGAATATATTTATATATATTATATAATAAAAATATATTATATATATATCATTTTTTATATACCCATATAACTCTAAAAGTATTTAGCTAATATTGCATTCAGTTTTAGTTGTCAAAAATAATTATAATACTATAAAACTATTAAATACAAAAGCACCAAACAAAATTACTTATTAGTTTTTTAATTTTATATTTTTAATTTTATATTTTTAATTTTCATTTTAGTTAAAGACTAATTTAAAAAAAAATGTATATGTAATTTTTTTAATATATATTTTTATAACTATAATAGTGTTTCAATGATACTAAATTAACACTAATGTACAGCTAATACTGCATTGAAATTTTAGCGGTCAAAAATTGGGCTGAAAAAAAAAACTTTTAAAGCATGAATCGAAAACAGTGTATTTTAAGGTATTTTAATCTTTAAGCTTGATTGCATGCAAACACACTTGATGTGCATCAAAGAGATTTGTGGTTTCAAAACACAAATGTATGATGCTGTATTTCTAATACTGTCTGGCATTCTGTCTTGAAAGCATTATTAAGGTAGAAAGATGTAAATTAGGATGCAGCCGTACTTGATTTGATAAACATAACATTGTGCCTAAACAATACTGTATTAATGCTCAAGCACATTAAAGCACTCCACTGGTGTTATAAAAGCAACAAGCCACTCAAGGGTTCAGTGATTTTAACCACGGTTAAGTGGAAATACTCCTTACACATGAGTGTTTAGATATGTACTAACCTCTTTTTTTTATTATTTGCCCCTCTGAAGAAGACACTCATGTGGTGAAGCTCTACCTGAAATCGAGGGAAACGGGCCAGAAATTTGCCAGTGTGGATTTCACCTTCTACAACTGCAGCATCCACAGATCGTGAGTGTCTCTCGCTCTCTCTCTCTCTCCCCCTCTCCCTCTCTTTATCTCTGCTCTTCTCGTTTTACCCACAAGCTCCTCGCCACTCAGGGGGGTGGGGTCATATTTCTGTTGCCATGGCAACCGGTGGCGTGTTGATTGACAGTTATTCTCTTGAAAACAGACTGTGGTTAGAGTCCTGCAGATAGCGGGGACCCCCAGCTGAACATCTCAATGAATTTGTGTGTCATGTGTGCTTCTAAGACGCTCCAGATGGGTCCGGACTCTTTAGGGAGGTCTGTGTTAGTGTCTTATTGCAGGACAGATGAGCCCAAAGCTGTCTCCAGAGATATAACACACACATACACACCTCTCAGAGTAACAGCATCTCAGATACACAATACCTTCCCATACACACACACACACACACACACACACACACACACACACACACACACACACACACACACACACACTATCGGCAGTGAGCTTCCAAACTAGGTCACACTGCTCTTCTCTGATAAGACCAGCTTGGGTGTTTGAAAAATACACACTACATATGAGTATTATCATAATTGGATAATCACATGCTGCTTTATTCGGTGCGGCCACATCTCTAAAAGCACAACTGCAATTTAGAAGACTGTATTTTGGTTGATATAGCATTATTATGGACATTGTTTAAGCGTTGTGTAGATGAGAAAGAAATAAAGCAAGACAAATTGTGTGTGCATTTCACAAAACCTGTCAAGAATATTCCCAGGTCATATTTCATCTTAAAATGAAAAAAGAGAGAAATATGAAATTCATTTTGCCAAATGATTGTTAAGCCTGTTTTTGAGCATTTTTTAAATATTACTATATATTATTATTATTATTATTATTATACTAAAAATATTAGTTTCATTCCTTCATTTTGTTTGTCACATACTGCCTTTTTCTTTAGAAAAAAAAATTCATTTTTTGAATTATGTGATGTAAAAATGTAACTTCTGTTTCTTTATTGCAAAAAAGTGAGTTCGTTTAAAAAATGTATGATAAGCAATATGTTTTTGAGCTACCTTTATTTTTAGCTGAATTAAATCGAAAAAACTAAAATCTGTTTAAGCATAAAACAGTAAGTGTAATACTGCTTTAAATTGTTGTTGTTGTTCCAAAAAAAAAAAAAAGTTTTTTTTTTTAATTGCATTTTTATTTTCTGAACAAAAAATAAATATCTTACATTTTTCCTTAATTTACAGAAGACACCCACTAAAATATCATTCACTGTAACAATCTTGTCAGGTATATTT